>NW_009696187.1:0-13690 GCF_000703405.1 Apaloderma vittatum | reverse complement strand
GCCATTGTGGGGTCCCTCTCACGGGAGACGACCTTCACACTCCAATGTGAGTCCTCTCACGAGAGTCAATTCATCACAAACTGCCCCAATGTGAGTCTCTCCATGGGGAGCAGTTCTTCAGGGCAAACTGCTCCAGCGTGAGTCCCTCATGGTGTCACAAAAGTCCTACCAGCCAACATGCTCTGGGGGTCACGCCCCCTTCAGGCATCCATCCAGTCCAGCGTGGGGTCCTCCACGGGCTACAGGTGACATCTACACCCAGTCCCCTCCATGGGCTACAGGGGGACAGCCTGCCTCACCATTGGCTTCACCATGGCCTGGAGGACTCTGCAGCACATCGTGTCCACTCCCTTCTTCACTGACCTTGGAGTCTTCAGGTATTCTCACTCCTCTGTCTGCCAGTCCTTGTGTGGCACAGTTCTTTTCGCTGTTTCTTAAATATGTTTTCACAGAGATGTTCCCATCCTGCCACTACTGATAGGCTCAGCCTTGGCCAGCGATGAGTCTGTCTTTGGAGCCGGCTGACATTGACTCTGTCAGGCTTAAGGGAAGCTTCTAGCAGCTTCTGGCAGAAGCCACCCCACAGCCCCCGCCCCGCCACCGAAATCCGGCCAGGCAAACCCAATACTGCCGTCATTGTGTTAGTGATGGTTTTGTGGCTAAAGCTCATCTTGGAGGTGGCACGGCTTGGTCCATGCTCCAGCAGTTGGGCTGTGGAGCACCTGCTGTGATCCAGCCAAACTCTACAGGTAGCTAGGACCTTATTGCCCTCTACAACTACCTAAAAGGAGGCTGTAGTGAGGCTGGGGCTGGGCTCTTCTCTCTAATTACTAGTGGTAGGGCAAGGGGGAATTGTCAAGTTGCGTCAGGGTAAGTTTAGGTTGGATATTCGGAGGAAGTTCTTTACTGAACGAGTGGTGAGGCACTGGAACAGGCTGCCCAGGGAGGTGGTGGAGTCACCAACCCTGGAGTAGATCTAGCACTTGAGGCTGTGGTGTAGTGGTTAGGTATGCTGGGATGAAAGTTGGACTAGATGATCTTCAGAGGTCCCTTCCAACCCCTGACATCCTGTGATTCTGTGACCTTTTACTGCAATACCTCAGAGCTATGCGTGGGGGCAGCTCACGGCCATCCTTTGATCGTCTGCTTAGGCTTTCCTTTTCCCTTGATTGCTTCCAGCGACCGAGCTCCTGTTCTTCTTCTAGCAGAAATGAAAGCGCAGAAATTAGTCCCTTTGTGCAGGGCTTTGCCCTTTGGACTTGCTGGCATCCACCTCTTCCTACAGGTGATGACTTTTCTCCTGTCATTAATACTAAGGTTACCGGGAGGCGGTGGCCTCATTTTGGTACCGAGGTCACCAATAGCACTTTAGGTGTGCCTTGTCATCTAAGATATATCAAGGCTTCATCTCCTTGTGTTTACTGGAGACGTGGAGTGCAAAGTACACTCAGTGCTCATCTCTAAACAAACATTCCCTAAGGACTTGCTTATGTAAGGGAAAACCCAACCACGTAATTGCCCTATTTAACACCCCAGATGGGTGCTCTCGAACTGGGAGAGGTGTTGGGGAGTCAACACCACCATTATGTCATTGTGTACATTCCCTGCAAAAGAAAGGTTTGACTTGGCAGAAGCCCTGAGGTCTCTCAAAGCAGGTCTGTTTGTCTTGGCCTCCCCTGGAAGGGGTCCTCTGGCCTCGTCCCTTTTTCTTCTTCACGTGGAGGCATCGACTGAGCGCTTTCTGCAGCGCCGTCATCTCTCCGTGCCGAAGTTTGAACGCAATATGATTTGGGAGGTGTCTTTGGAGGGTAAAAGGGTCGTGCTACAATAATGCTGGCTCTAGTCCTGCTTTGTCAGAAGCCATAAACTTCAGAGCTGGACACAACTCGTATAACTTAATGACCCACGCCTCATTTATTTTCATGGCTTTCTTGAACGTACGCTGTCTTCCATGTACACGCGAGCTCTGCCGTGCCCTGGCTGCGACACGATTTATGGCCTCTTCCTGGGAGAGTTATGTCCTTGCTTCTCCTGTGTAGAAGCTTTAAACGAGGAAGGCAAAGAACTCTCACGTTCATCCTGGTTGCTTTTTCACACCCAACTTTCCTCTTCTCTCACTGTCTGTAGGTGTACCCTGAAGCCCAAGAGGCCGGTTGAAATAACACATCTTCTGCCCTTAAAGGGTTGACCTTAAGAGCTTGTGCAAAGAAGAATTAAGCAAGGAAAATCTCTCTCATAATCTAACAGTGGGCTTTGGTTGTTTTTTTTCTTCTTTTTCTTCTTCCCCTGTGCCTCTACTTCTGGATCAGAAGGGTTGACCTTAAGAGCTTGTGCAAAGAAGAGTTAAGCAATGAAAATCTCTCTTATAATCTAACAGTGGGTTTTGGTTGTTTTTTTTCTTCTTTTTCTTTTTCCCCTGTGCCTCTACTTCTGGATCAGCCTTTTCTTGTGTTAGGCTTAGGTTTAGAAACTCTGTGCTGGAGCTTTTTTAGCCTTTGCTTGCAGCTTGGAGAGTAGGGGGACACACAAAGCATTGGGTTCCTTTGAATATGATCTGTTGGAGGATGGATGTGGCCTCCTCTTCATAGAATCGTAGAATATCAGGTTAGAAGGAACCTGAAGGATTGTCTGATTTAACCTTTCTTAACTCTGTCTCCTCTATCTACTTCTGATTTAAATATGGCCTTTTTTTTTTTTTTTTTTTTTGCTTGTGATGGCGTTTCCTTTCATACATAAGTTCACCTGGACTAACTCGTTCTGGAGCTGAATTTCCTTCTTGCTCTGATGTTTGTTGAAATAAGGTCATTTCTGCAGCACTCCAGGAGCAGATGGACACCAGGCTTGGTTGTTCCCCGCAGCAGCCTTGGTGTTATGCTTTTATTTGTCCGTGCCAGCTAGGGATGATATTTTGGAACCGACAGCAGAACCTTGTGAGACGAGATGTGCTGCACTCCCGTGGGTTACTGCACTTACCCAACTTCAAAACGGGTCAGGAGGAAAGCAAAGAGCAGCAAGTCTCAAGATCCGGACTTGCCATCCTCACAAGGCTTCGGCGTCATGTGAGGTGCTCCAATACTTGGCTTCCCGGCACCTTTTTGCGGTCGGCTTAGGAGCCTGGATGGAAATTCATAACTGTGTAATTAAATCTGATTGAGAAGACGCTCAGTGTTGAGATGGAGGGGAGGGAGGGGGGAAAAATGCTTTACAAATGGCTTAGTGTCTCTTGGTGCTGCCTCCCACTGGGAGAAGTGGGGAGCTGCCAAGTCAATTAGCTAACCCCCTTAATTGCTTTTGCAGTGAAGAGGTTTTAACGCCGTCTATGAATATCTTGTAGAGCCACCCCAGTGTCTTCTTGTGCCGCTCAGCATCTTACTTCCTTTCTTTCCTGGTTTCTTCTTGTCCTGCTTCCAGAGAGGCACCCATGGACCTTCTCTGAGGTTTTGGATTTGTCCTTCCACTTGTGCCTCTCTCATCATCTCTCGCCTGCACTTCCTCTGGCCTCCTGCCCGTGTATTCAGGTAGTCTTTACTCTTCCTCCTAAAAAAACCTAAAATCCTCTGACCTCGTACAAGCAAACCTTTGCAAGATGTGGAGAGGTCTCAAAGGTGATGGAAGCTCCTGTAGGAAGAGCTGGAGGCAGAGGAGAGGTGCTACTAGAGCTGTTGAGGTTTGAATGGATTTTTATGCTGGATTCTGCTTGCTTGCAAGTATTTGGATATATTTGCATATGCATTTGGCTGACGCGTCTCAAACTGACAGGCACACGCAGCTCTCATCTGTCAACCTGAGGGGACGTTGAAATTTTAATAAACACCACCTTCTTTCCTCTCCCTTAAGCTTTCATTTCCATATATAGGTTAATACCTTGCACTGTATGAAGCAACATCATCGAAGGCACGGTATTTGCAACCAGTCTTTAATTAATAAAACCAACAATTGTGAGATGTTTTGGACCACATCTGTGTGAGCAGCTACTTTCTAGACGAGAGTTTGATGCTGCCTTATTTTGAGAGCTTCCGGGTCCACAGCTTTGAGTAGTGTCTGCATGGTTGGGTTGGGTTTGTTCTAAGGGTCACATTGAGGGATGACCCAGCTCCTCCTTGCTGAAGAATATCTGGCATGGTTCCTTCTTGAGCTTCTTGGTGGGGGATTCATAATCCAGATGTGGCACTTCTGGATCAGCCTTTCCTACATTTATAGAATCATAGAGTCATAGGATGTCTTAGGTTGGAAGGAACCTTAAAGACCATCTAATCCAACCTTGCGGTCATGGACATGAATGCCCTTAATAGACCAAGTTGCTCAAGGCCTCATCCAACCTGGCCTTGAACACCTCAAGGGAAGGGACATCCCCAACCTCTCTGGACAATCTGTGCCAGAGTCTTGCCACCCTCGGACAGAAGAATTTCTTCCTAAGATCCAGTCTAAACCTGTTCTCCTTCAATTTAAATCCATTTCCCCTTGGCCTATCGCTGGACATGCTTGTAAAAAGTCCCTCCCAGCCTTCCTGTAGGTTCCCTTCAGGTATTGGAAGACACTGTAGTCTTCTCTTCTCCAGAAGTGTCTCAGACTTGAGATTTGTTCAGCTGTTGGGATGTTTTCCCTAACATCCCACTTAATTACTTTTCCAGAGTAATCAGGATCTCGTGCTTCCAACTTGTTCCTTCAGTAATTTCAGTAAGTTTCTAGATTTCTGTAAAGCACTAAACGTGCAGATTTATGGATGAGATGGAGTAACTCCAGTTCCTCAGTCTCCAATATTCCAATTCAGAGCTCAAGTCCTTCACTTCGGCGAAAATACCGGTGTTAATCTCAGACCATGTTCAAAGGGAGCACCGCTTAGCGGGCTTCAGGTATGAGAAATAGATTTTTCCAAAAGCTGAAGTCTGTGAAAATGCGAAATTTTCAATTTCCTTTTTACTAATCAAAGCTGGTCTCATACTTTTTTTTGAGCTAAGATTTCTTCTTTTTTTCCTTTCCTACTCCCCTAGAAAAAAATCAAGTAATTTGTTAGATGTAAGTTTGCCTAGAATAACACCGAGACCTACAGTGTTTCCTGGAGACGCTTGTTGGATTTGAGACTGTTGTGGCCCATCCTCTAGGGTGAAGTAAGACCTGATGAAGGCCACAGAGATCTTTACATGGAAGAAATTGGCTCAGAATGTGTTTTGGACAGGATGGGAGCAGGTGCTGTTGGAGATCCATGGAGTCTCTTGGGTGGTAAAATCCCTTCTTGATGTGGAGCCAAGGGCTCCACCAGCAATGGTGAAGGGGAAGCACTGGGGAGCAGGGTAAGACTGACGTGCACAGCAAAGAGATGTGTTCTAAGGGAAGCAAGGGGCTGAAATAGTGGCTTTGAGGAATTCCTTGTAGTGCTGTAGGGGATATTAATATGTTTTTTGAGGGATCTGCCCATGCTTTGCTTTTTGTACAGCAGTGCAGACTCAAAAGTCTCCACCCTCTTGAACTGTCCAGCCTTCTGGCCTCCCAAACAGGATTATTTGTGGGGTATTTTGGGGTTTTTTTTTAATCCAAGGATCTGTTAAAAGCTCACTTCATCCACCTGAACCTCTCCTCACACAATGGAGTCATCTCTACTCGGGCAGAGCTTTCACAGAGAATCACAGAACGGTCAGGGTCGGAAGGGACCTCGAAAGATCGTCTAGTCCAGCCCCCCTGCCTGGGCCGGTCACACAGGAACATGTCCAGGTGGGGTTTGAAAGTCTCCAGAGAAGCAGATTCCACAGTGTCCCTGAGCAGCTGATTCCAGTGCTCTGTCACCCTCACAGGGAAAACACTTTTTCCAAAACCTCCTGTGTTCCAGCTTGTGTCCATTGCTGCTTGTCCTGTCATTGGACATCCCTGAGCAGAGCCTGGCTCTGTCCTCCTGACACTCACCCTTTACATTCATGAGGTCACCCCTCAGCCTCCTCTTCTCCAAGCTAAAGAGCCCCAGCTCCTTCAGCCTTTCCTCACCAGGGAGATGTTCCATCCCTCCATCATCCCTGGGGCTGCGCTGGACTCTCTCCAGCAGTTCCCTGTCTCTCTGGAGCTGAGGGGCCCAGAACTGGACACAAGATTCCAGATGTGGCCTCACCAGGGCAGAGCAGAGGGGCAGGAGAACCTCTCTCCACCTACCAGCTACTCCCCTTCTAACCCAGCCCAGGAAGCCACTGGCCTTCTTGGCCACGATGGCTCATGGCCATCCTGCTGCCCACCAGCACTCCCTGGTCCCTTTCTCCTGCGCTGCTCTCCAGCAGGTCAGTCCCCAACCTGTGCTGGCACATGGGGTTGTTCTTTCCCAGGCGCAAAACTCTACACTTGCCCTTTTTGTATTTCAACAACATTTTTTGTGGCCCTCAATTGGAAGACCCTCCTTGTGGCACCCTCTCCGCCCGGGGCACGCCGTAATAACCCCTTGCCCTCACGAGACAGAGGGATATTGCCGTCTGTTATTTCCCCAGGTTGGAGATTAAACATGTTTCCCTGTCTGCAGAAAGTCCGAGCCGAAGCTGAGGGAAGGAATGGAATTAATTTACTACTTTGATGCAACTCACTGCGTCGTGAACTCTTGACTTGCTGCCTGTGCTCGATCCCCTGTAGCCGGCAGGAGGTGGGAGCTCTTACAGACATAGGATCACATCTGTTCCTGATCTTCGAGGGTTATATCGAACTCGTTTGCAGCCTGATCTGCTCTCGTGGCCGGATGGCGAGACCCTGGGAAGGTTCACAAAAGTTCACGGTTGCCTTTGGGAAGCCTTTTCTTTAAATAGTTTAGAAAATAAATTGCCGTAAGCAACGTGCGGTATTGGGTAATAAAACTTTAATTCCAGTTCAATGTCTGGATCTGAAAGTGCCATTTTTAATTCCTTTCCAGAGTGGTGGGGGTTTTTTTTGTTGGGTATTATTTATGTATTAATTTTTTTTTTTGTGAGACCCTGTCCTTCTTTCTTAGCAGGGCTGCGACCCCTTCGCCCAGACCCAGCGCAGCAAACTCCAACATCGCCGGGCGCGGATCAACCAGCAGATCAACAAGGAGATGAGGATGCGAGCAGGGGCTGAAAACCTCTTCAAGTGAGTCCTGGTCCTTGAACATCCCTCCAACCTCAAAATTTGGCCGGGTCAAAATATTATCTTGATTGATTTGGTCGAAATATCGTCTTGATGTCTAGGCTGTAGGTGACGCTGGCAACCCCATCGCCACGTTTGGGGTTTGCTTGGTCTTCCCTTGACTTAGCAGAATTCATCTTAGAAATACCTGCCCTGCATTCGGTGCAATGCTGATGCTGTGCATTTTAATGAAAAATTAGCATTTTAGTGTCCTGGAAACCTGGTACAAAGCAAAGTGTGAGAGGATGGGACATTGAGAATAAATGTTTAATGGGGATTGAGCTTGGGTTGCTGAGCCTCCTGCCTGATAACCCCAGCAAGTGGGTCAAATCCAGCTTTAACTCAAAAAAACAACCACCCCAAAACCCCATCTCAGTGTTTCCACCAGAGCAGAAGCTGAAAATTCTGGTATTTCTGTGCAGGTGGACTCAGTCTGGTGGCTCTTACCCTGTTAGAAGACATGTTTATAGGATGGTGCAAAAACTTGGCACCTTCACACAGGTAGAACCAGCACGTTACTGCCTTCCCCTGTCAAGTATTCATGATACAATTACACGATTTTTTTTTTTTTAACCCAAGGATAACCTTTTTTTTTCTCTAGCTTTTGTGTGTATCTCATATTTCTGTAGCATACAGAAGCACATATGTAGGGTGGGCAGGTCTGTTAATATAAGAAAAAATTAAGGTTGCCCTAATGTAGCCTTTTTATTTTTTTTTTTTGGCATAGTTTTGCCAGGTTGACTTTTATTTTTATTTTTTTTTCACTCCAATAAAATAATTTCACTTCTGAACTGGAATGATTTAACATCAGTGTCACCTGGAAGAAGGGAGTAACAGTTGCTCTGTTGAACTGTAGGAAGAAATGGTATTTTTATCAGCAGGGTTTCGTGGGGGGGAGCGAGTTTACAGCCCCCAAACTAGGCTGTTGTAACTCACTTAATTAAAAAATAATAATAAAAAATGCCTGTGAAATCCCAATGTGTGCTGCTCCATGTGATTCCCCTTTATTATTTAAAATAAATAAATAAATAAAAATAAATAAGGAGAAAATGTGCTGGCTCAGCAGAAACGTGCCTGGTCCTGGTTTTGGTGCGAACAGCGGGAATCGGGGCCTCGTGCAGAGGAGTGAACGGGGAAAAAAAGAAAAAGTGATGCAGAACACATTTTTAATTACTCGACCAAGGAAATGCACTGATGGGGCTTTTTTTATTTGCTGGGTCAGCAGCTGAAAGTCCTTTGGTAGCAGCCACTTTGCCTCCCTCCCACAAGCGCAACTGAGTAATAACGTGGGTTTCGGGGCGCCGTGGCGCTCGGAGCTTATGAAATCTGGAGGATGGGGAGTGGAAATCAAGTTTGTGCCTGAAATTAAAGGCTGAGCAGGAGGGAGGTTATAAGTCTAAAAAATTTTTGCTTAAAAATTCATAGACTTGAGTCTCCTGGAGAAACTGCATCTCTCTAGGCTAGTGCTGAAGGCAAATAGAGGAAGAAAAAACCAAAACTATAGGTTGCCTGGCTTGGGGTAGAGTTTGATCTAGTTGGTTTCTTTGCCTCTGCAAAATTTTAAAAAAAAAAGAATCCCAATGAGAAAAGTGTTTTAAAAAAAAATAATCTCCTGAAGGGTTCTGCTCAGCATATCAGTCTCCTTTCCTGGAGAGGTTGCCATGAATGGTGTGTGGGAAATGAAAAAAGAATGCACGTGGTGTTTGTTCGGTGGTGTTAAGAGGTTTTGTTTGCTGGATGAATAAATGGGTAGAGGCAGCAGAAACCTTTTCCTTTCTTGTTCAAATACTGGGGCTGAGTGAAGCAAGCAGGGAGATAAAGGTATTGCTGATAAAACAGTTTCTTAAAAAGAAATAAAATTTAAAAAAATCAGAAAAAAAATCAGAAATACCTAGTGTGTGTGCAAATGTTCCTCTGGGATCACTGGGTCGCAGACTGGCTATTGGTAATATAAGAAATTAAAAAAAAATAAAAAGTAAAGGTATTGTTGCCATCTAGGAGGAGCAAGAAGGGGAAACTCTTTAATTCATACTGGGAGAAAACTGGGGCAGCAGCACTGATGCTCCCATGTCCTGGAGGGGGTATGATGCGTGGAGGATTAAAATAGCAGCAACTTACTGGTTTATGTGCCAAGAGGGTGATTACAGTGTGGGGAACTGCAGAAATGCCAAAGGATCTTTAAATGGAAGTGATGATCTTCGGAGCTTGCTGCGCTTTTGCTTTGTTTAAAAAAAAATAATAATAATTTTTTTTGGTTTTGGCAAACCCCAGCAAAAGGGGAGTCAGGGGAGGAGACACTAAAAAATCAGCATTTTAAGAGAAAAACAGCCTGGCTCCTTCTACTGCTCTGAGCCAGACTGGGACCCCTGAAGGGTGTCATCCACGAAAAAAAATAAAATAAAAAACCAAATTGGAGGCAACGTGTTCTTCAAAAGCTGAGGGAAAGTGGAGCTTTGTTTCTCCTGGAGCCCGGCGTGACTGCGCGTGAGCGGCCCGAGCTCCTTCCAGCTGACGAGTGCACGCTGTCAGCTCTGCCTTATCTCTTCCCCGCTTTCCTTCGGAGCCGATAAGAAGGTTATCATCAGCCTGGGAGCTTGTCTTGCTGGGAGCAGGCAGCTGAAATCAATCCTTGGTGTTTACATCTCTTGATGTGCACCAGTGGGGAAGGGAGGGCAGGGGTTTGGAGCCCCCCCTCCGATGGTTTTTCCTCCTCAAACCCAACCGTAAAGCACTTTTTGTGGGTGGAGGTGAGGAGCTTGAGTGCTCGCAGCCGAATCTGAAGCTGCGTTTGGAGACGGGAGTGGGGATAGGCAAGGGGAAGGCAGGAATAGCAGGTTCTTCTGAGCAGGAGCGCTGTAGTAAGTTTTGCCTGGCCTCAGCCTCCGTGACAAAGTGGTCTGGATGCTCTGTCTTACCTGGTTCCACAAGGCTGAGAGAGTGGAATTGTTCAGCCTGGAGAAGAGAAGGCTCCAGGGAGGCTGTATAGCGACCTGCCGGTACTTAAAGTGGGCTGATAAGAAAGATGGGGACAGACTTTTTGGCAGGGCTTGTAGCAATAGGATAAGGGGTGACAGTTTTAAACTAAAAGACTGAGCGTTCAGACTAGATTTAAAGAAGAAATATTCCCTGAGGAGTGTGGTGAGACGCTGGCACAGGTTGCCCAGAGAGGTGGTAGATGCCCCATCCCTGAAAACCCTCCAGGTCAGGTTGGATGGGGCTCTGAGCAACCTGATCTAGTTGGAGATGTCCCTGCTCACTGCAGAAGGGGTTGGACTAGATGATCTTTAAAGGTTCCTTCCAACCCAAACCATTCTATGATCACGTGCAGAGCAAGAGGAACGGTTCTGCAGGACTATTTGGGTGGATGCACCTGGTATTGTACTTTGGGATAGCTTAACCTCTCTTTATCAAGAGCTGATAAAAAAAAAAGATGTTGATGAAATGCAGCTTTGATCCAGGTGGGTTTGTCTTGCAGGGCCACCAGTAACCACAAGGTCAAAGAGACGGTTGCCCTGGAGCTGAGCTACGTGAATTCCAACCTGCAGCTACTGAAGGAGGAGCTGGAGGAGCTGAACAGCAGTGTGGACATCTACCAGAATGACAGGTACATGGGGCAGCTGCCTGTGGTGTGGGAAAAGCAACTTTCTCCGTTGAGGTTTTATTTTTATTTCCCTTTTCTGGGGGCGAGGCAGCCTCTTGTCTTGTAACTGTTACTCTGCCTCCCTGTTCTGTGCAGAGTTTGGCCCTCTGGCAGGGTCGAGGAGGCTGGAGAAGAGGAGAGGACTTGAGCATGGGCCAGGTTTGCTAGGAACAAGTTTTTCATCCTGAGAACATCAGTGTTTCATTTATAGAGCTACAAGGAGAGCAAACTCAACAGCTTTTCCTAGCAGGTGCTTAGTTGTTTGGGAGCAGAAGCTGTCCCATTGTTTGTCCTCTGGATACTGATGTCCCAATATAGGTTGGAAACAGCCATCTTCACTTGTATCATCTCCCTTTCCTGAACATCACATTGTTTTTCCAGCAGGCAAAACAGGATATTTAGTAGAAGAAATTATAAGTGTGGCCGCTCAGGTGTCTGACCTCCTGTCCTGGCTGCTCCCAGAGCAAATTATTCACCAATTTTTTTTCCCATTGAGGGCACTGAGTTATTTTACTCTCATTCTGAGGTTACACCTTTTGTTAATTGAAATGCTCTATCACTTTGAAACGTTTACCCAACCAGCTCGAGCTTGACTCACCAGAGCAGTGATCCCAGCACGCTTGCCAGCAGCAAACCAACGTGCCGGGATGGCTCGGCAGCACCGTTTTGCCAAGTGAGAAAAGCAGAAATCCTCGAGGTAGAACAGGCTGGGGACGCTGCGGCAACGTGGGAGCCACTGCCTCTCCTTCCCTTGCTTTCTCCAGATGGATGGTGTTTGATGACACCAAGCTGAGCGGTGCGGTTGACACACCCAAGGGACAGAATGTCATCCAGAGAGACCTGGACAAATTGAAAAAGTGGGTCTATGTGAACCTCACAAGGTTCAATGAGGCTGAGTGCAAGGTCCTGCACCTGACTCGGGGCTATCAGAGAATCATAGAATGTTTTGGGGTGGAAAGAACTTTTTAAGGTCGTCTAGTTGACCCCCCCTGCAGTGAGCAGGGACATCTTGAACTAAATCAGGTTGCTCAGAGCCCCATCGAGCCTGACCTTGAGTGTCTCCAGAGTTGGGGCTTCTACCACCTCTCTGGGCAACCTATTCCTGTTCCCGATATCAGTACAGACTGGGGGATGAAAGCGTTGAGAGCAGCCCCGTGGAGAAGGACTTGGGGGTACTAGTGGGTGAAAAGCTGGACATGACATGGCAGCGTGCACTCACAGCATCCTGGGCTGCATCAGAATTGTGGCCAGTGGGTCAAAAGAGGTGATTCGGCCCCTCTGCTCTGCTCTGGTGAGACCCCACCCAGAGCACTGAGTCCATCTTTGGAGTCCTCGGGGCAAGACAGACATGGAGCTGTTGGAACAGGTCCAGAGGAGGCCATGGAAATACTCAAAAGGATGAAATGTCTTCTCTATAAGGACAGGCTGAGAGGATTGGGGTTGTTAAGCCTCCAGGCTTCTTGAGAAGCCTCCAGGTTGTTGAGAAGCCTCCAGGGAGAACTTCCTGCGGTCTTTCAATACTTGAAAGGAGTTTCTAAGAAAGATGAGGACAGGCTTTTTCACAGGACCTGTAGCAATAGGAAAAGGGGTGATGGTTTTAAATGAAAGAGAGTAGATTTGGACTGGATAAAAGGAGAAAAATTGTTACAATGCGAGTGGTGAAACACTGGACCAGATTGTCCAATGCAGAGCCACAAAGGTGATGGAGTGGAACATCTCCCTGATGAGGAAAGGCTGAAGGAGCTGGGGCTCTTTAGCTTGGAGAAGAGGAGGCTGAGGGGTGACCTCATTTATGTTTATAAATATATAAGGAGTGAGTGTCAGGAGGACGGAGCCAGGCTCTTCTCAGCGATGTCCAGTGATAGGACAAGGGGCAACAGGTACAAGCTGGAACATAGGAGGTTCCACAAAAATATTAGAAAAAGCTTTTTCCCTGTGAGGATGACAGAGCCCTGTCCCAGGCTGCCCAGGGAGGTTGTGGAGTCTCCTTCTCTGGAGACATTCAAACCCACCCGGACGTGTTCCTGTGTGACCTGCTCTGGGTGATCCTGCTCTGGCAGGGGGTTGGACTAGATGATCTTTTGAGGTCCCTTCCAACATTGAACATTCTGTGATTCTATGCCCAGAGAGCTGGTAGAAACCTCATCGCCGTAAAAATTTGAGGTCAGGTTGGATGGGGCTCTGAGCAACCTGGTTTTTGGCAAGGAGTTGGACTAGATGACCAGTGGAGGTCTCTTCCAAACCAAAACATTCTGTAACTGTGTGATTCTGTGCCCATCCATGTGCTTTTTCCAGCACATGGTCCTCCTCCGGGAAGGATTACTGTGCTCCTAGGAACAGAGAGAGGTGCAAAGACCGGGAGATCGTCAGTGATTCCATCCTGCATATCGCCGCAAAGATACTGAATGTGGGACCATGATTGTCCTAGGGTCGCGGGGTCTCCTATGGGGATAAAGCCAAGGGAGCCCATATTTCTGCTGCCCTTTGGTGTTTGCTGCACTCAGAGGGGTCTGTTGCATGAATTCTGGATATTGATCCTTCTTCTTCTGTGCTAGAAGTCAGAATCCATGCGACATGTCCCGTTTGCCTTGGTTTAAAAGGAAAACAGCAGCAGCAGCAACACCAAAAACCCTGCCTAGGCCATACAAAACTCCCTTTGTTTGCTTTGGGCTTTGGAATCAAGCGGAAATCTTGTTAGAGAACAAGCAATAATGGATTTTCTGCACTAATTATAGCTCTTGAAGCTGTTTACTCAGTATGAGCAGATGAAAATGTGGGGGCACCCTCCCTGCCCCTGTCCCCAGGTTTTTTGCAACTGACTTTGCCTCTTTTCCTCCCTGGACTAATGAGTGATGTGCTAACGAGTTGTCAGGGGTTGGCAAGGACTTGATCTCACCCGACCCACGTCCCATCTCGCTCTCTGCCAAACTTTTCTCTTCC
>NW_009696186.1:100160-114564 GCF_000703405.1 Apaloderma vittatum | reverse complement strand
TTTTATATATTTTATATGATTACTTTTAAAATTATTTTATTAGTTGGCAAGACTTTTGCCTGGAATCATGCATCAGCCTATCCAGGACCTGCTTTATATCTGAATGAAAATACTGTTGTTGCATGGATTAAATCACATTATCACATTTCACTTTAACTTCATACTGGAAGGTTGTTGCTGTTTCTAGTAATGCAGCAAGCTGGAGAGTCTTGGGGAAGGGAAGTTCGGAGGAAGATCTTTCAAAAATTTTGGAATATTGATGGAGATGATGTTTCAGCTTCCTCTCCAAACTAAGCTTAAACTTATGCTTAAAACTTTTTCTTGAAATTGTACCTCTCAGTTGCTTTATAGCTGTACAGTTGGGCAAAGTGACTGGATCAGAAAAGTGACTATTTCCTTCACTATGTGGTAATGGTTTCTCTTTGAAAGAAACATCTGCGGGAAACTCAGATTATTCTTTTCTATCACAATGAGTAAGTAACGTGTAATGGATTTTTAAAAAATGTTTTACCTTATATAAGATTATTCCCTCATTCAATGTACTACAGACAGTTTGCTTTTTCCCCATCAGTTCTTTAGCTTAAACTTTTGCAGTATCAGGCACTAAATTTGTGCTAATGCTTTGTCCTTTGGGATTATCTGCTCTTAAATTCTGCCAAATATTCCTCCTTACAGCAATTCGTGTTATGTTGCAAAAAAAGATGATTAAAAATATTGGTTAGAACACTTGCAAGTTTCATTCTTTGATATTTCTCAACTCACTTTTGCAAGATTTTGTTTCTTTTCCATTTTTTTTCCTTCTTAAATAAAAAGATAAATATTTTTCCCTTCTGTATTATGCATTTCAGACTTAGAATCAGGATGCATGGAGAAAATAGAGCAAGTCCTTTTGGACAAATCCCTTCCTAATCCTTACCTTAAAGGGAGGAGACTAAGGCAGCCGACTAGAAAAGACAAGATGAAACAGAAGCCGCTGTACCAGTTCAGTGTGTTTTGATAGATCTTGTTGTAGACTGTGGATGTTACCACTCCCGTGATGACTAAAGACAACTGCAGCAGGACAAACACCTTACCTGTAAAACAGGAACAGTTTGTTACTGGGGAGAAGAAAACCAGCTCTGGTACCCCCCTGACAAATCCAGGGTCTCCACTGTGTGGAAAAGTGACATGGTTATTGCTTCAGAAGCACTGGATGGTTGGTGCTTTTGTTCTAGACCAGAATTAAATGACTTTTCCTTCTTTTAGGCATGGGACAAAATATCCAAATAGAAAACTGCTTAAACAGTCTAGATGTAGAGGTAGCTGTTTGGCAGAGCAGCAACAAACTGGCCAATAAGTGCTCCTTTACCTAGGAGATAGAAAGGTAGTCTTGGGCTAATACCTTCAGGACAGGAGAGATTTTAGTCAGGGTCTACTTCTGCCTTAGGCCAGAAGAGAGTAATTTTTATGACGTGTAGGATGGAGGAAAGGCAGAAACTGAATCAGAGTTGTAACAGCTTTTTTGCTGAAGTGCACCCTTCTGTTTCTGTCATGGGAAACGATGGAAGGGGAAGTAACCCGCCTCTGCTGGGATGTGCAAGCTGGGAGCACAGTCAGGGCTGTAAGCGGAGGCTGGTACCCTGGCAGCCTTCTCCGGCTGCAGAGCACCAGCAGCCACTGCCTCAGGAGACAACCTTGCGACCAGAATGCAAGGGCTGCTCTGCTGCAGGGTCCTGCTCTAGACCTGATCTGCTGCTATGATCAAGTGCAGCCTGTATGGTTCATGGTGGAGGTTAAAAACAACGTTATGATTAATAATAATTAATTTGGGGTGTGAACTGCTCTAGCTGTGGCAGGAAGGTGAGTTTGCGAAGGAGCAGGTTGAGCGTGAACAGCAGGAACGAGCTGGTGACAGAGTGGTGTTGTGTTCATATGGCAGAAGGGAAAAGGATGCAAAGCACGGCCGTGGGAACTTGTTTGGAGGAGGTGTGAGCAGTCATGGGCCTGAGGTGTTATTTGAATGCATGGCCAGTCCTGTCTGTTTTGTCTAAATCCAGCTCATGGGGGTAAAAATGGTAGCCTTAAATATGGTGTTGTATAATGCATATATTTTACTATTTTCCAATGTGGGTGTTATAATAGAAAAGTCTTTCTGCTCCTGCATACCAAAAAGGGCTAATTTTTGTGCAAAAGTTATCCTTTGTTAGTTAAATCATGGTCTGACAGGAGCAAATGGCCAGGTAACACTTGGAGACCTGTGTAGCCTTCCCCAAACTGAAACTAAAAGAAGCCAGGTATAAATGGTGTGAATATCACAGTGCTGCCACCCAGTGTTTAGTTTCTCTTCGTTTTCACTGGAGCGCTGTGATTTTGAGCAGCACCTCAGCTATTTTCACTACGTTTGAGCTGCGCACTGATGGTAATCTCTTGAAGCATGTGCTGAAAATTTTTTAAGTAAATGATCCTTGATTAAGGATGAGAAGTTTTGATGCAACAATCTTATTCTGCCAGTTTCTTTGCTTCTCCCTTTCCATTTGTGGTGACAGCTGCTCTGGTTTGTTACAAAAAGTACAGGTTGCAGCAGTAACTTACCTTTCTCTTTGTGTCTCAGGCTGAATGGAAGGATTTGAGAGTTTTTTGATGAGTAAGGACAATAAAGTACTTACCATAGGACGATCCTTCAACATGTTTGGATAACATGGATCTGATGGTTGGTAAGGGAATGATAGCAAAGAGCATCACTGCCCGTGCTGCAATGCAATGGATATGTAGTTATCATCAGCACCTGCTCCTCATTCCCAATACAACCAGCTCTGCTTTTGAAGATTATGTACCTCTGGCTTCAGCTTTTGTTGTCCCTTGAGTACCAGAAAGAAGTACAAATCTGTGGTGGGAGTGTAAGGCCTTGCTTCATCCAAACGATGGTGGATAAGCCACCTATTGCTCTTCTAGGCAGAGGTGCTTTGCTCAAACCAGCCACGGTCTCTTGGTCTCAGCCCAAAATCCCAATGTAGATGGACTGTAGCACTGTTCTTTGAGATGGTGTGGCCGATGATTTGAGCCTTGCCAGCAGAGAGAGCACCTCATGCTACACATCCTTGACAGGACCAGTAACTTTATATCATCGCAACTGTTTTCTGTGTCTGTACTTCAGGCTTGCAGTGTTTTAGGCTTTTTCTAGTGTAGAAACTTTAAGGGAGCTGGAATTACCTTCCTGTCAGCAGAACAAGCCTTAGTGAAGACTTGGTTCAGGTCTAGTGTACTGAGGTGTTTCTGGAATGCAGGGAATCAGCATCCTGCACGCTGTGTAGCAGCATGTTTTCATGATAGACTCCATGTTAAACTAGCTTTTTTTTATTTTAATTTTTTATCTTTTGTTCCTGACCCCTGTTTGACTAAACAAACAAAATGTCTTAAACATTTCACTCAATGTTTGGCCTAGTGCACAAATACAGTGTCCTACCATCTCTCCTTTTAGAGTAACTTTTTTTGATTTTCAATCTCTCATTCCCTGTAGGGCCATACAGAAAAAATGCTTCAGGACATTTTCCTTAAATCTTTTTGTCACTTGCAGAAGGAAAACCTCAAAGCCTTACAACACACAGTACTCTATTTGCCAGATATAAATCAACCATCTCAATGCCACAGTGGATACAGTCCTCAGGTTTTATTTTCTATGTTCCTGCAGAGGCTACCTCTCAACAATAAACTTGCCTTTCCTTCATTGTGGGATGCTGCTGCATCTATTGTTACCATCCCTTGGTCTTTCATACGTAAGTATAACGTTATCACAACATTTTAGTTGCTAAAGCAGCTCCAACGTTTCACTATTAAGTTTCCCATCAGCCATAAATGCCTTAATGCAACAAAAATAAATAACACCTGAAGAAGTTCTCGTAATAGGAAAGTTTTGCCAATTTGCTTCTGTGGTAGCCTTAAGCCTTACCTCACAATAAACAAGTGCTTCCCTTTAATGCAGCAGTGTGGTCCAGTGAGCACAGATGGCTGGTAAGAATTCTGAATTCCCAGTCCCCCATGGTGTGAGCATTGTTCTCCTGCTCAGATCTGGGCTATAACCAAGTGATGAATTACAAGTCAACTAGCCTTAAACTAAGCTTTGGTGGGACTGTGTGCATCCTCTGGATGTTGAAAGGGAGATGTGGGGAGTGGGGACTGACAATGAAGGCTTCCTGAAAATTGCTTATGTGATGGTCTGCCAAGCTCCCTGCTCTGAAACTCATGGTGAAGCAGAGCAAAAGCCCTTCTCCTGACACCGAAACACCCCAGTCCCCTTCTCAGGGTGCACTTGTTTGTATGAATGGCTGTTCAACTCACCAATGTAGAACAGGAACGTCCACTGCACAAAGGCCATGATGAAGATGCCAGTACTGAAGGATGCCACACCGATCATGATCATGGTAATGTCCCTCAGGTATTTGGAGAACACAAATACCCCTAGGAAGCTGGTGATGAAGATCACGTAACCAGCAGCATTGCCATAGCCGATCTTCACGGCATTCCAACTTAAAGGCTCCCTGAGCAAGAAGAGTGGGAGTACGTTCATTGCACCAACGACGGCAAGGTCATAGAGGATTGCTGCCAAAAACAGCATGATGATGATGAGTTTCGATGGAGATACTGGACTGGAGGTACTGCTCTGTGAAGGCTGGGAACTTCCTGCTGCTTCTGCTCCTGTGTGGGCTGGTAGCTGGCTGCCCACCTCCTCTGCACTCTTTGCTTTGGCTGGGCACAAAGCTGCTGGCTTGGGGACTGTCAGGACAAAAATGCTGTAGAGGAGGCAGAAAGCATAGCAAGCGATGCTGCAGCCCACCAGCACAGTGCCATCTCGATAGCGGTCACTGAAGCTGACAAAGAGGTGGCCAGATGCTATGCTTCCCAGAAAGCCAGCGAGACCATACACCAGCTCTATAATGATAAGCCGGACAGACCTCCTGCTTTCGGAAGACCCCAGGGATCCCAGAGCCATGACGCCTGCCCAGAACGCGGTGAAACCACCCGTCAGCCCATTGAAGGCAGCAGCCCCGTACATCACCTCAATCGGCCATCCCAGCAGGATCAGGAGGAGCAGGAGAGTTTTGGAGCCCAAGTAGCCAAAAAGAGGGAAGCAGATGGGGATCTTGCGATGCATCCTGTCCCCGAGCTTGGACAAGATATAAGCTGACACCAGCGGGCTCAGGCCCAGGACTAGATTGTAGATGATATAAAAATCAGAGACAGCCTTCTGCTGAGCATCTTCCAGTGCATGGGAGGGAGCAGTGGCATTGGTCTGGTTGTAGTAGTTCTTCACCACCAGCAGCAGTGCTGTGTCATAGAAGGCGCTGGCCACTTGGGAACCTGCGACCACCGGCTCAATCCATGTCCTCATCGCTGTCATCCCCACCATGCTGCTGGCGACCACAGCTCTTCTTGGGGAGAGCCGCGTTCAGCGAGACGTGCAGGAGGAAATGCCTCTTCAGAATCTCTGCTCAGGGAGGCGTTCTTGGAGAGGAGCAGTGGAGGGGAAAAGGAGAGGTCTGCTAGGCTGCACAGAATGGGAGAGTTGTGAAAGAGATGAACTGACTGGGAGGATATATGCGCCTCGCCTTGTTACATATCAGCACGCGCACCCCGGCGCTGCTCTGATCAGTGGCTGAGACACGAGAGGCTTTTGTACCGCTGGAGAACGCCCTGCACTTGGTGACTGCTGCTGCTCCTCTTCCTGGTGTAGTTTCAACAGAGGTCAGATGACCCAGGGGAATTTCTCTCTCCCAGTTTAGGAAGTGAAAATGCCCTGATCAAGTAATTGCTGCAATTTGGGGTGGTGGTTTGTTTTTTGTTTGCTGTGGTTTTCTGTGTTTTTTCTTTTCCCTTTTGGCATTCTTCACGTGTTAGAAGACTCTTATGGTGACTGCGGGGGCAGGGAATGGCTGTGTGCTTTCCTGTCAGGTAATTTGTGAATTCCCCCATACCACCAACTCTTTTTCCTTTCTTCTACACAAACAGGATGTTGGCTCGTTTGCTCTTACCTGCTCCTGTCTGCCCTGTGGCTGCATCATGCCCCTTAATGTCATTGTTATTCCAATAACACAGTGGAAAAATTACACCAAAAAAGAAACCAAAAGGGAAAAAGCCTACCTCCCATGGTTCCCACTCTGCCTGCTGCATCCTTTGGCTTTACAGTGTGGGAATTTCCAAGGAGAGGAGGAAGATCCCACTTTATCCAAAGGCTTTGGTGATTGCTGTGCCCCAGTAATGAGCCAGCTGGGCTGGGAGCTGGGGTGGCTGGGAGCCCACCTCTGGGTAAGGCTTTTCCAGTCCCAGCTCCTCAGGGTGGTGGCAGTGCCTCTCAGGAGGGACTGATTCCACACACAGCTTTGCATTTTGAAGCTGGCCTCTGATTTTGCTGCTGTATCAGGGCAGGAGCCAAGCAAAGTGGCCCACACTAAGTGGTTTGGGGGCCCTGCGGTCACGACAGAGTGGCTGGCCAGAGGCACAAGAAGCTCTTGGAGCAGGATGTGGTGCAAGCAGGCTGCCAGCTCCAAGGATGATGCTTATGGTCCCAGCTGCAGGAAATACTTGGAGGATATTTGGCAGCCTCAAAAATGCTAACTTAAATGAAATGATCTCATTCTGCACTCTCTTAATGAATCATAACAGACAGAATAACAATCTGTTCTGGGAAGATTTATGGTGATTACTTTAAAAAATAAATTAATGATTAATTTGCAAGAACAATGTTAAAATCTCCATCTGCTGCATTCTCTATTGCTTCAGGTGACATTTACTCAATGCCAGTGTACTCATAGCTTAAGTTTCATTTTTTTAGTCTTTGTTCAGTTGTGTAATCATTTTGTGTTAGATTTCGATTCAAGGAAAAAAGTCCTAAGAACTAACAGGGAAAGGAGTGGGGAATTGTCTGCTTGAATGATTTGCTGCTAGACAGTTTCAGTTTCACCAGAGAACTTGGTTTTTGTCAGGCCAAAAAGACTCCTAGCCAGCTGTAAAATAAAATGTGGGTTGTTTCAACAGCTGGCTTTTGTACCCTAGATTTTCGTAAAAGGTGTCTAATTTCTTTAGTTTTTATGTAGAAGTGGGATGAATCTTCCAAACTCTGGAATGTTTCCAGAGGATGGAAATTCCAGACTGCCTTACTGAAAACCCCAAAGCATCATCCTGTGTCCAGTTTAAGCAACAATCTCAGCCAGAGGAATTGCCACATCTCACTTCACCCAGGGAACCTTGTCTTTTCCACCAGCCGTTAGAAGGAAAGATAAATGAATTTATCTCATTCACGCTTCAATGTGGAACATTAGTTATCCTGGAGCGCAGTGGTACGTTACAGGCACGGCACTTGCAGATCCACTCAGCTCTTAAAGGATATTTTTCCTCCACACTTCGTTGCACGTATAGGCTGACTGGCTTACTCATATGACACTCTTCACATTCAGGTGATGCTGTGTTATGCTTAATGCTTTTCACGCCCAGATAGCTAATGGACTGTGCTAAACGCCATTAGTGATCTAGGAAGTTATATATATATGTTTCCAGGATATTCGGAGTGTTCATTCACATTAAATGTATTTTTTAGAACTAGTTCTCATGTAATTTCATGTCAGTAATTGCAAAAGAGTGAGAGCTAAAGTAAGAGTTTAACCTAGACTCCAGAATATTTCCCACTGCAAAATCCTTTTCATGAATACCATATTCATTTGATGCTACAAAGACTTCAAGAGCTTCTCCATGGGGTGCAGTTCTCATATTACTTACTTATATTTATAGGGACATTTGCATCTGCTTTAAAATATATTTTTGTGGCATAAACACAATAGAGCCTTAAGAACCTTAAAAGAGTGGCCATTAATGTTTAAGAAAAACTCACCTACAGAATCACCAAGACTAGTATAAAAGTAAAAATACCCTGGTGTAGTCTCCTGGAAAAAGAACACATTGTTTCAGGGCATCCCTCTGTAGAGTTGTCTTGTCTGGAGGCCCACTAGACCTCAGGTCAGCATCATGCTTCACCAGCTCACAGACATTAGTCTGGCCAAATAAAGGTGTTTAATGTCTCCCTATGGTGATGTTACACATTCCTATTCAATATTGCTTTCTTAAATAATTTCTGACAGTTACATCACTTCTTCTTTCCAAACAGCTGCAGTTAGGATTTCAGTGTGCTGAGGCAGCAGGGCTTAGCAGGTACCAGCATTTTGGAGCTTGGTCTTAAGGACTTCTCAGGTCCTGACAAGGTCCTTTTGACATCCAGGATTGCAACCCAGCATGGATGCATAAGCCCTCTTTATCATCCTCACTTAAGCCTGAGGATGGGATCTGTTGATTTACAGTCTCTGGCTATCATGACATGTCTCCTGAAGGTGGTAAATCAGCTCTGTAACTCCTCCTTGATACATGTGGATTGTCTTGATGCTTGCTGCGGGTTCGTGGCAGTTGCAAGGTGGGGAAACATGAATGGGGATGGGAAAGCACCTGGGTCTGAGCCTGCATCAGGTGCTGTTGTGTTATAGCACCGGAGAGAGGGAAGGCTGTTTGAAAACACTGGATAGAAGCAGCTGTTTTGGTGATGGCCTGTTTTCCTTCAGAAAAATACGTCTTCATCATAAATGACCACGGCCTGTAATGCAAAGCCATGCTCTTTCTCTCTGTGGTTTAGGAGGCTGGCTTCCTCACTGGCTAGTGTTTGATTATGTTTTGCCTCTATCTTGACAAAGCTTGTGGCTGTGATTGCAGATCTGGGGGAGATGGAAGGGGAGTGGAGGCTGCATAGCCCTCAGATGTCATCTTTTTGTCTACTGCGCTCATTTCAGTCTCCTGCTTACCTGGATGGAGTCCCCTGTGAGCTTCTCCCTCTGCTGGAAAGACAAACCACAGCATCCTCAACACACGCTTATTGCTGCGTTGGCTTCTTTATTCTTTAGCTTGAGGATTTTAGGTGATTAATAGTGCTGACAGCAGACTGTATGCCTTGACATTAATCCTCTCCATGGAAGCAGGGAAAAAAGCTTCTTGCAGTACCTGGTGTCTGCCTGATCAGCTGGACCACTGAACAAATCCTACTGTACTTCTTAGATAAGTCCCAGATAATCCTGGTGCTAAATTTTTCTCTGGTGTGTGCACATCCTCCTTTTTGTTAGTATTCATATCTCTTTTTTGAAATTGCTGTCAGCATATATAGGTTTGTCACAGAAGCATTGCCAAGTTCAAGAGTGCAGACAGCAGCAGACTTGATGAAACAAAGTATCCCAAAATTACAGCTTATGTAATCTTATACTGAATATAGCAAAAGTGGCGATCTGGAAAAATTAAATAACCATTGCAAAAACATTACTATTAAAAGATTTTGCTACTGAATGAACTACAGTCAATAGCCTTTAAAAACTCACTTTAAAACAAAAAACTACCTTCCCCTTCCCAAGTGCTCTCCTAAACTTTGGGTATCTACTTCACATTTTCATTTTTTAGGTAGGTCTAGAAACTTCTACAGCAATGGTGAATGGGTATAAAAAAAACCTACTTATACATTTAAATAATAATAAGTTTGAGAAGAGGCATTAAGGGTGAATAAAAGCTCTGTAGAAGAAGGAATATGTGAGTAAATTTGACTTGAGATTTATAAGATTGGAGAGGAACTATGTGTTAACTGTGCACGTGAATTAGAGGAAGACTATATAGAGAGCACATTGGAACGGTTACTGAGGCAGAGTGAAGGAGGAAAAAGTAAACCACCCATCCTTGTGGAGTGAGATGAGGAAAGAAGAAAAGTAGATCAAAGGAAAGAGAAGGACTTATTTTTCTGGGTGGGTAGGATCTTTGCTGGATAACTCAGCTCTCACCAGGTATAATTAGAGGGAATGAATACCTCTCCGTAAGGCTGCGACTCCATGGAGGTAAGAACAGCAGCTGGCAGAGGACATCAGGACAGTGGAAAGGAAAAGGCTGAATCCGCCTCATTTTCCAGGGTGATAGGTGGAACCAATCAAACGCATTATAAATGCTTCCACATACAGGCTCAGGCTCTGACTTGTGCTTTGCATAAGCCATGGTGCCTTTTGAGGAGAGGAGGGAAGGTAAAATTTAAAAAGTTCTCCTGGAGACACGCTTGCCTTCACCTGACAGATCACAGGATAGCCTTTTGTGAAGCTGATTTTCTGTTTTTAAGGCAGGTAAAGCAAGCACTGCAGCCATCACCTGCAGTAAGCCCTCAGTGATATCCACCCCAGACATTCGGAACAGGCAGATGGTAACTCACTCCTCTCAGCCTCTCTGTTTGCTCTGTTGGGCAAGGCCATGAGCACAGAAATTAGCAAGAAAGATTAACTATGGTTTTAGTCACTTGGGTGTTTATGTTTTCCAGGCTCTTTTATGCACAACATCCTGTGAAACACATTCACATCCTTTGTTTACAAGACCCCAAGAAACTACATACACAACCCAAAAGCTGCAGATGGTGCGGCACGCTTTGGTGACATTTATGATCCTCATCACCCTCTTTTTCCATATGGCAGCTCTTTCAGTGGGTCATGTTTACTGAACCTCTGCAGCTCAGAAATAAGTAACACAAGAAACCAGGGAACAAGCTCCTCAGACCCTTTCCTTGATTATGGAGCACTATCTGCTCAGGGACAGACTGTTCCTTCATGGGCCACTTGTAAACTCCTCCATGCAGCTGGTGGTGGCTACTGAACCGTGGTTTCAGGGTACAAGGTTGCATGGCAGTGCCCATCACTGTTTGTCTCACTGCAAATAGTCCTCAACGCCCACTGCCAGGCAACCTGGCGTCACAAGGCACAAGATAACAGGGATAATCCTGTTTTTTAACATGACGCAGCCACACCTACCTAATTATACCCCTTGCATCCTGAGGGTGGGGACACCTATTTGGAGCTTGCAGGGTGGAGAGGTCCCTGGTACAGTAGGTAAAGGCACTAGAATCCTCCATGGGAGCGGCTGGAAGACTACAGGGGACCATATCTGCACCTGCTTTGCTGCAGGGCACCAGAGGAAAATGGCACCCAAGGAGTAAACTCCACACGATAGAGCAGAGCTGTGCCTAGGTGGGAAAGCTGATGCCCTGGTGCTGGAGGAGGCCTCCCCAGAAAGCATCAAGTGCTGCAGCCCCACGCAGAGATATCACCTCCACTCAACACACAGGGACACTGCATCTTGGGTTCCCCACGCCCACATATCTGCATCAGAGAAGGTGCACCAAGGGAAACGTTCAGGCTTGGGAGAAAGCTCATGTAGATAGGGCAATGCAGGCCTCTGCATGCTTTTCAGGAGAATTTAGCAAGCACCCTCCCAGGCAGCTAGTGAATGAACAGCCTTAGCAGATTTTGTATATCATTAGGACTCCAGTATGAGTATAAAAATACATTAATAGGACTAAAATATTTCACCTTTTCTCCTTTCCCTGAAGGGTCATATCCTATCCACTGAAAATTCTGGAGTGGAAAAGGAGTATCGGATAAAAGATGCCAGGGAATCAAGAACTTTCAGGCAGATTTCCAGTAATATTGTTGCTTTCTAACTTTTTCAGGCTGCAGTTCTTCAATGTCTAACAAGCAAGAATAAATACAACTGTAAATTTTAAGCTGTGTGGCACAACAGCTGCTGTTACTGGTGTTTGTTTTTCGTTTGCCCCTTCATTTCAGCACTCTAGGTTATTCAAAGCTTTGCTCAGCTAAGACTCTGCTTTTGTGCCCTGTTGCTTAGCTGCTGAATTGCCCATACTGCTCGAGAGCAGCACTGCCTCTTCCACTGCAACCTCTGCTTTTTCTGGCCAGTTCCTCCGAGTGGTTTCAAACCTCTTGCTATCTGCACACAGCTGCTGGAGGGCTATCTCCCAAACACTTTATCCATTTCAGGACCTCCAGAAGACCTTGCTTTTCTTGCTCTGCTGTAGATGAGGTCGTTTTGCTGCTGCAGGGCTTGGACCATGCACAGGTAATGCAGCTTGTGCCTCTCATTGCTGCATGTGATGCACTTCCGCAACCTCACCTTTCCAAGGGTTAGTAGCTATCCCAATATAGCGCCTTAGGTATTTTGTGTTGGATATCACCTCCAAGATGCTAGTGGGAGATGTTACCAGCTAAGAAGTCATGTCTAGCCATGAGCTTTCATGATGCCCTAGGGTAAAGCGGGCAGATGCTATGGAGTAAACAGGGACAATGACCTCTCTGACATTTAAAATCATAATAATTCAATATTTTATACGGAAAAGGAAAAAGAGATTGAGCAAGATTTGAAAAATAAAGTCTTTTGGGCGACTGAAATGCTGTTTTGAGCCTTCAGCTCTCAGGCATCTTGATAATAAATTTCCTTGGAAGTATTCTGCAAAGCTCAGACAGTCTATATTGACTTCTCTTTTAATTTATAAAGAGTCTGCACGACAATAATTTATGGGACTCATGAACAATGATATCATTTCTTGACTTCCTTCTGCTGAAAACTGACTCATCAAACCATGGCTGAGAAGGGCAGCAGAGCGGAATGTTCTCTGTGCCACCATAGTCAGGACCTGGCAGCCTGTGAGACCTGTGCTGTAAGTGGCAGAGTTTTTTCACTTGTTCCCAGAGAGCTTGGGTAAATATACTCTGCCATATAGCTTCCATCCCAGCTCAAACACTGTCTGATTTTGCTTTCAGCTGAGTTCAGAAATGGCTCCCTGCATGAAAAATTCCCATCAGCAAGATTCTCCCCTATTTGTCCCTCTGTTTTCCACTGTTTATATCACTTTTCTCCAACCTGCCTTATTTATCCCCATCTCCCTCCATTTATTCCTGCTAGAAATTTTCATGTCCTTTATACATCAAGTCCTACAGTTTGCAATTAAGTTTCTCTTTAAAAAAGACCTTTTCCACCTCATAACAAGCTCAGTCTGCTGTCTCTGACACACTGTGTGACTGGAGCTTGGCTCAACTGTTTTCCTCAAACACAGAAAATCTGTAATTATGCCCCTTTTGGCATGACTAATGCAACCAAGAGAAGGCTTTTTTTTTCACCTGTCTCTCTCTCAACACCCTTTCAAAGTCAAGCCCACTAACATTTCATAGTGCATTGGCACAAGCTCAATCCATGGGCTTCAAGATGAGTTCAGTGCTGTGTAGCCCTCAAAGAACAAGGTCCGTAGAGATACTTAGGTATCTAAGTGCTTTGGTACATTTGGATCTGGTCCACTTAAAGTTTATCTCATGGGTCTTAGTTTATCCTTCTTCTGTGAGATACTTCGGTAAAGAAGTGTAAATCCACTTAAACACCTGAGGAGAGGAAACCACCCTTAGAGAGACCCTGACTGGAGGCTGATGGGGCCTTGTGGTGGTGTTTAGTCAGGGAAATGATGCTGGGGACTTGGTTTGTTCAAGAGTCTTCTCAATCCCATGAAGCTCAGTGGAAACAGTGTGAGATACCCATGCTCATGTTTTGGGTGGGGATAGCAGCATATGGAAACTGGAAGGGAATAGCAGAGAGCAGGGAGACAGCAGGGAACAGGAAAGGGTAATGCTATGAAAGTCTGGGTCCACCTTGTGCTGGTGCTGTACCCCAAAGCTGTGCTCCTAAAGCAAAAAAGCCTTACCAGGGAGTGAGCAAGTGCCCTACTTTAACACCTTCCTTCTTTCACTCCAGTTAAGTAGGGCTGAATACTTTCTGCCTCCTCCACGCAATGTGGTGGTGAGAAAGCTGCCCAGCAAGTCAATTCCCATTGTTTATCAGGAAACTCCACCTTTCTCCATGGAGATGGTGCTTCACAGAGACCCAGGCTCTTCCCTCCTTTCTAATGACTGGTTATTTGTTTGCAACATTTTCGAGGCCTTGTGTGAGTCCTGCAAAGTGCTGCTTTCACCACAGCTTTGTCATTATCCATGTGTTTTTGCTAGCGTTTTCCTGGCTTCTTGGGTTTCACTTGCAGCTTGAGGACTTTAAGGTATGGCCGGGAGAGTTCAGCTGTCACAGATGATACAAGAGAAAGAAGTGTTTGTTGGGGCCATTTGTACATAAGCATCCTGCCTCACTATGAGCCACAGCCTCATCAGCAACAGCCCAAAGGGGAGTAAATCACCCTGGTCTGTCTGCTGCAGCACAATGTGGAATCCTCCTGTCTTCAAGGAGACGTTTCCAGCCTCCTACTCTTCTGCTCTGCTCTGCATACACCTTCCCATCCAGTAACAGTCCCCACAGCAAGAACTAAGTGCAGGATGGCCTCTTGCGAAGTGTTTGTATGCCTAGCCACAGCCCTGCACCAAGCTGCCTGCCTAGGGAATACAGAGTTTGCAATTGCTCCCAGCAAGGGGTGGCTGTCTGGTGCACCCCAGAAGCTCATATGGGGGCAGCATGCCCAGGGCACTGGGTTTACATGCTAAGCACAGCAGTGTTTTTTGGGGTCCCCACCACAACTATCTCCCCCTGGGAAGCT
>NW_009696186.1:86283-100150 GCF_000703405.1 Apaloderma vittatum | reverse complement strand
CTCTTCCTGGTCCTTTGCTGATCCCAAGAGGATCATAACATGTTCATAACATGGATGCTATCGCAGTGGGCTTGGCACTGATAGGGGCCTGAGACTGATGTACCAGTCAACAGGTCCATCCCAGGTGTTGGCTATTCCCAGAATTTGGCTTTCAGGGGACATCCTTGGAAACGAAGGTCTTCCCATGATCAGTGCAATTTGCCCTCCAGATGTCACTGCTGCAACACAAATCCCCACTATGTAATCTTTCCTGTGCAGTTTACAGTAAGTGAATGTGATAAAGAAGCTTTGCACCCTTGTTTTCCTTCTTCATCGATTCTTCTCACTGCCGCTGCCACACTCTATATTGGAACAAAGCTTGAAACATTTCCAGCTCCTAGTGGCACACCGCCCTGGATTCACAGCAGAGATGGCATGTGGCTGGGGCTGGGCAGGACCTCTCACATGGTTGCCACATTTAGGGCTTCTTCTAAAAGCTTTCCTCCTGGAGAATCCATTGATAAAGCGGTGGGTTAGGTTGCCAATTAATTGGGGCTCAGCCAGCAGCAGGCCCTGAGATGGCTTATTTTTTTTTTTTTTACACGTTGCTATGTAGGTGTTTTGTTTGTTAGTTTCTTTCCTCCTCTCCCCCTATTGCTGATATGTCAGGATAACTCCGGCTCCTTGGTATTGTACCATGTGAAACACTGGGGCACTGCTCGGTCTTTAACCTGGAGAAAATTACAGGACTTGACCCACACTGCTAATAGTTTCCTGAACTGCCCGTCCTAGTCAATTCAATGACTAGAACATAATTGAAAGGCATCTTTTGTGCTAATGTCCACGCTAGTTTTTGTAGTTCTTGTCCTGCCTAGCCCTGTCCCTCCCCTGCCACAGTTTGTTGTGCTCTGACTTGGCTTCCTTACATTACAGACACCCCTTGTGTGTTTATTTTTTTAATCTCCTCACTCAATACTATAAATACCATACCAAATGGTTTAGTAAAACCTAACTCTGCAGAGGAGATCCTTCACCCCTTCATTTGCTTTCCCATTGTGCGGAGGCCTCTTGAAACCACCTACAACTATTGGAGGCACAATAACCTCACCTTATACAGGACTAAGCCAGAAATGATGGATAAAATGGCTTTTGTAGTCCTTAACCTCTTTCTAAAAATACTCTAAAGCTTGGTGCATGCCATTTTGGCTACGCAATGGGGTGACAGGGATTTTTAGATATCCTAAGTGTGTGTTATTAAACAAATACCAACAGCTGGCAAACACATTACAAAAATTCCTGAGCAGCTGCCACCCACTGGCGTCACTAGTTTTGCAATGTCTGTTTTCTCCCCTGCAAACATCCAATTTCTGCTTCTAATTCTCATAAAACTCAAAGCAGAGGTCTAGAAGGAGTTCTCTTTCCCACTGTGTCAGTAAGTCCAATACACTATCCCTCTTAGAACACAGCAAGGAAAGGAAAAGCAAGGCAGAAAGCCTCTTCTGTGCTGAAGAGACAATAAGCTCTTTTTCTTCACAGAGGCTAGAACTGGTGGATAAATTTTCAGGCTTGTTTTCTAATCCACTTTCTGACTTCCAGCACTGTTTACTACCTGGAGAAGAAATCCACATCTGACTTTTCTCCACAGGCACTTCTGATACTGTGTGCACAAGTGAGAGGCGGGCTGGTGTTGCGGAGAGCACAGACTGAATTGCTGCGCCTGGCCCTATCCAACACACACCGGAATCACGGGTGTCCTCCGCCTCCTCCCATGGGCTGTAGAGCAGGGTTATGATTAAATGCCTGACTGTACCTGGCACTGGGAGGGGCAGAGGTTGGCATGAACCTGCCCAGTTCCCAACAAGTCCCCACGGCCAGTCTGCAGCTGCCACGCACCCAGCACCTTCCAGCTGTTACGTGGGCAGCTTCCTAGCAGGGTGAAGGTTGGGATGACTCCTGGCCTAGATGACAATGGAAGGGGGGTGAAAGGTGTGGCAATGGGCAAATGTCTGGTTGCCACAGCTGCGCATGGATGACTGAGCGAAACAACATGCTTTGCCGGGTAGGGGTCCTGCAGGTACAAAGGAAGCAAGGTAAGAAAGCTTGTGCAATTCACCATGAAGCAGATTTGGCCTCTGCGAGCTTCCACAAGCCTGGTAATGGGAAAGAAATACTCAGGGACACTCCTATATCTGCAGCTAGACACTGCTAAGATCTCTGCTGACTCTAGGCTAAAAGACAGCACCAGAGGCAAGAAGTGGGGGCAGACCACCCAACTGCCTTGGGAGGTGGGACACAAGCTGTTCTCTTCCAGCAGTGTGCTGCTTGTGTGGGTACACCTTCCTGCAAGAATGCGAAGAAAGAGACATCTGTATAGAAACACAACACAGGTTTCTGTTTTAATGAGAAAATAATTATATGCTTGCATTGTAGGCCTCACAGTCACTATAAAACAGAAGCAGGATAACATTTAAATGGTTAACATACAGAAAGCCAGGTATTGTTGAAACTGGTTGATAAGTCATGACAAGGATGGCGCCTTTTGTTTGCCAAACACGTCAATGCTACTGTATTTTCCTTCAGATAATGTCAGTACGGAGCAAGATGAAGCCCAAACTGGCAGCTTTTAAAACAAATTGTTCAGAAAACCTGCACTGTAACCCCAAACCAATTATAATCACAAATGCTAATGCTTAACTATTTCTCAATACACAGTTTCATTAAAACCAGTCTTTGCCACGGGAAAGGATCTGAGCATTTCTTTTGTGGAGACAAAGTTAACTCTGCAGTAGTGCTCTTTTGTTGCATTTGATATAGTTATATATAGATAGATATGTATTACTGGCGTATACTTATAAACACCTAAGCTTGGTAGCATGCAAATGAAATAACAGAGGCAGGTAAACTGCATCACACTCGTGTTACCACAGCACCAAACATGTGCTGCTGACTACGAGTGTCCATAATTTCTGGAAGAGAAAAAAACTCTGCCGGGTGGAAAGTCTGTCCTGGACTGATACATGCAAACGCTTTTGTCATACAGGCTGAAAGCAAATGCTTCTAGTGCAGAGGACTCTGGCCCGGCCCCTCCCCAGCACCACATCCCCTTCCGAGGGGAACAATATAATCTTCACATCAAAGATTCAGAACCAATTGTGGTGGTAGGGAAGGATGTGGCAAAGCATGAAGAGATGTCTTACAACGGGTGATCAATGTCACTGGTTTCCAGTGAGAAAGCAGGAAGAAAAAACAGGCCTCTGGGTTAAAGAAAACAAAGATGCAGGTTCCTGGGATGGCAACCCAGAGCTGCCCTGGTCTCAGGAAGCCAATATTAGGAGAAGCTCTGAAGAGCACAGTTTGGTGCAAGACCACCGCACTGTAAATACAGAGGCTGTCTCCTCCGCTCAGGAACCCCCTTTTTCCCAGTGTCACTTAGGCTGTCCCCAAAGGTTAAGGGGTCCAGGACTCCTTTTCGTAGAGATGTGCAGAGCTTATGAATGCGGCTACACGATGTATAGTCTCACTGGAGAGCTGCAGTGGTGGCGTTGGTTTTCCTACAGTCTTACAGTAATGATCCGCCTGCAGACGTGAATCACAGTTCACCATTGACTGCCATGTCTTAAAAGCGGGTCCAACTTCATCAGGTATGTAATTTCTTCACAGGCATCATGCCTCCCCATGCACCTGGGTTTAGAGAGCATCCTTGAGATAAGCTCGCTGCCCTTATCACAGTGAACACTCAGTTTAGCAGGGTTTTCTTGTGTTCAATAGCAGTTGGGGAGACAATTGACAGAACTGAGTTAATGGGTGTATGTAATTGTATTTACTACATTTCCCTGAAAATGAGCCTCAAAACGATACTGTTCATGGACAGAAATTGCATGCTGGAGGAACTGAAGGAGAGTGGTGGTGTAATAATTTGGTTGCAAGCTCTGTGTTTAAGAAAAGCACCAGAAGTATGTTCACAGTATCGGTACTCCTTTTAAATAAGCTCACTGTTTCAGGATGAAACAGCATAGCAGGTCATGAATCAAGGAAAGGCTTAAGGGAGGACCAGTATCCTAGCTGATGATTTTTAAAAAATATGTCAAAATTATAATTGTTTATAAAAAAGACAGAATATTTTATATAGAAAAAAGCTCAGTGTCTTTTTTTCTGTCACCTCCCAAACTTGTTGGTTTCTAGTCCAGAAATTATGGTTCCCAGCTGTAAAATATTCCTATTGTATTGCTTGCGTGAAAAGAAAGAGTAAACTCACAGCCTCTATACTACATACAAATACAAAGCACAAGAATAAATACCACATTTCTCTTCCTAATTGTCAGCTTACAAAACTGGTCAATACTTTGCAATTGTGACTCATGCAAATACCATGTTGGGTCAAATTTTAATATCACAAATACTGCATTAACTCAGTGCCTTGTTTTTATATCCCCTTTCAGAAAAAAAAATAAAAGAAATTAGCACTCACCCCTCAAGCTGATAAACAGCTTTGGAGAAAAATACTTAGTACACACACTGCCTTACACATTCTGGTATGGCAGCCCCATGCACACGCCCGCACACACACATGCGCACACGCACACACAGATCCACACTAATCCTTCACTGCTGATCCCAAGCCTAAGCAGTAACTAAAGGCTCTATGGTTTGCTTGTAGCACTGAAAACACTGGCTGAACGGCAAAAATAATGGTGGTTGTTTTTTTTTTTTTCCCCTTGTCTGCTCTTCCTTGCTCACTCTTTCTAACTCATTATGCCCTTTAGCTTTTTTGTTGCCGGGAAACGTGAAGACATCCACAAAGCAGTCTATTTCAAAGGCTTTTTATGTTGTATAAATATAGGTGAAGACATAACTATCTTCCTTCTTTGTCTCATACCTCTTTCTAGGCCAGACCCTGGCTTAGTTCAATTATTGCCTCATTTAAAAATTAAATGTCCTTTATTTGTATCCCTTTCCCACTACCTTTCTACTTCAAATTATCCATCTTCATAGATTTTACACATACGCCATTCTTTTCCCTCCCCACCATCAAAAAATAGTTGTCATCCGCTAAATACAGATTTTCTATTTAGAAACTTTGTTACGTAAATATGCTCTGAGAACCTGGAGCTCAGGTGATATTGCAAGCATAAAGGATCCTAAAGCTAAGGTAATCCATTTGGCTTAGCTCTCATCCCCATCTATTCCACTCCTAAATTGTGATAGCTTGTGTTTGCAACACAAGGACTGTTTTATTGAGTTGACCGGATTGTACATTTGCAGTAACTGCCTCCCTGTTTGTTTGTTTTCCATTTAAACAGATAAATAACTAGAAAGGGGAGCAGGACCCAGCCCCCAATAACCACCCCAATCCCAGTCCTTTAGTCCCTTCAAAGACACAGCAACAGAGGGCAATTATTGTCGTGTTTTGTGGCTGGATAAGAGTATGCTGAAGTAACGCCGAAGGTCTCGGAGCAGGGGCTGAGGGAGGCAAAGGAACTGCAGAAGGGTCCATCAGGAGCTGCTGGAGGGGACGGTGATCCTGGGGATGAGGCAGGGCTGTCAGTTCAGTCAGCGGGAAGCACAAGCATGGGCCCTGGCTACAGGCTCCTCCATGCTGTCCTCCCACCTCTCTGGTCCGTGGGGAAAACTGGCCCCTTGTCCCTGCCCCAGGGCTCCCACTCCTTGCCCCCTCCCCATTGCATTATTTCAGAAGGGGGATGGAGTGAAGGAGAAGGGGCTATTTTCTAGGCAGGGTTTTCTTGTTTTAGGATTGCCAAGGAGTTGGATCATTTCTGTGTCTATGTGCATCATCGAGTTTATTGTGTATTTAATAAATACTGGACTAAAATGCTGCTGCTTTCGTGGTGTTTTTTTGTGTTTTTCTTTTTTCTTCCTTTCTCTTTTTTTGGTTTCGGCATGCCTGGTTGCTGTCTTCACGCTGCATCGCAGTTATTCATCCTCCTCCCGGTTGGCATAAATGCCAGCTTCCCAACGCAGCGCCAGAGCACTCTTTCTGCGGTTCACCCTGGTCGCCTCAAGGACCTGGTCAACAGAGAAAGTGAAAACACAGCACATCACTCAGCTGCCTGTGGTCCCTGTGCTGGGCATCATGCACCGGGGCACGCAGGGACCATCTAGGCCAGCCCTTCCCACAGGGCTCCCAGTGCTGCACCTCGCGCAAACTGGGAGGACTCATGCGATGGAGCTCTTGTTGATGTAAAGTGGCGAGAGGGAAAATGGCACACAAGAGCAAAGCCACACCACAGGACGGCAAGTGGTAGGAGTTGTCTGGCAGCATCCAGCTCGCTGTCCCTTCCCAGCCCAGCTGTAACTTCCCCTGTCCCTGCCTGTGGAAGGTAGGGGACAGGGTCTTGGTTCCCTCCCCAGAACCATCTGCACACCTTCTGTACCAGGAGACAGCAACCACCCATCAGCCTTGCAGGTACCGCCTGGAAAGCCGTCTGCTGCTTATTTCAGCACCTCACCCCATCAGGCAGCCACCCCTGCATCCTCTCGTGGTCTGTGGCTTGCAGCTGTGCCAAGGGAAAAATCCTACACAAGTGCTCCTGAAGTGAAAAATCACTCCGTGCATATGGGAAAGGAGACTTACAGAAGGAAGACCTGCACAGCCTGCAGAGGTTGGTACAAGTTGGGCCCTGGTACATTTATGGATCTTTTCATGCATGCACACACACATAAAAACATACACACTATGTATGCATTATATATATGCACACCCATGCAGACCCAGAAACAATTAACTAAAAAAGTAAGAAATAGCTTTAGTGTGTTTTAACAAGGTCAAGAAAAATTACATGAAATCAAAAGGTGTCACTGTGACATGCATCCGATGCACTCCTCTGCAAATAATGCATGGCAGTGGGTATCTTCCACTCAGCAGAGTGAGACATAAAAGGGTCTGGGACCTTCTTAGAAAAACACACAGCAATGTTATTTTCTGGCCAACACTGAGTAAGATCTCCAGAATCAAACTACAAAGCTGCCAACATACGCTGTACTCAATGTGTTTTAAACCAGTCTTCCCAAGAAGTAAACTTCTGAAATGTTTAAACAGTCAGTTAAAAAGTAGTAACTGGAAAAAAAAAAATCCCATCAAATATATGGCTCTTCATTGGGCAATACCTGCCCATCCTTGGTCCCTTAATGCCTCCTGCAAGCTGCTCTGCACACTCCTGGACTGAAGAGTAGCTGGCCTTTTGAGAAAGGATGATGCTATTTTATTCTTTGGCACAGAAAGTCAAGACTTAAGTCTTGACTGCAATAAAAATAAGGAATTTAAGACTAAAGAAACTCTTTCTTCAGCTTCTGAAGAAGCTGTGGTTGGAAAAGTACACAAGTACTTGGGGTTCCTGTACAGGTAACATCAGAAAATCAGCTCTGAACCATCACTTGAAATTCCAGGCCACAGCTTTGGTTATGGGAATGAAGACACACTTCTGCATTCATACTAGACACAGACCTCCATTCAGGAGCTGAAGGTAGGGTGGAGTTTTACCAGCTTTATTATTTCCCTGTTCTCCTAGGTTCTTTTGACTACGACTATGAACTAGCCAAAGAACTAAAGAAGAAATGCAAGCCAACAGAGACAATTTTGAGCTACACCTCCATCTGCTTCCCTGCACTGGCCAAGGCTACAAAGCTGGTCCAGGTCCCCTGGAGTGATTTTTTACTGAAATTTTGCCCGAATTCATGACTTGTCTTTTTGGAGAGCAACAACTGGAAAGGGAAGGAAGAAACTAAAACAGTGACAAAAATTGGTTCTGAGACATCAGGCTGTAAGCAGTATACTGGAGCTACTCCTGCTGCAGGGATGAGGATAAGCCATTTAAACTGTACGTTTGGGATTCTGAGTGCCCAAACAAAGGAAAGACAACCCAAACCAAACAATGGAGAAGCATACCCATGGGACTGGGTATCAGGGCATCATCTTACTGTCTCCTCAGAATAAGAAATGACAGTGGCTGCTAGAACTTTGGCAATGAAGGGGAAAAAAAATCTCGTGATTTTTTTCTTTCTGAGGGCAACAGGCAAATACTGCTAGATAGGAGACTACCAAGTCCAATATGAGATAATGATTAAATAAAACACAGAAAATGGCTGTTCCCACTGGATATTAAAATTTACATGAAAACCCAGCAAATTTAGCATAAATTTCAAATGAAAACTGCCACTGTCACAGAGTAGTGACATATTTAAATGAAGTCTGTTGATCTTGGACTGTAGATTTACAACAGCTGAAAAAAATGGATTTTACATAATTTACAACAGTTTCCAGCCAGCGTCTTCCTTGCTGGAGACCACAATGTTATGGTGGTGTCTGGTAATGGCTTGCAACAGTCAGGACCCTTAAACTTGGAAGATTTCTGCTTTGGCTAAGTCAGCTCATCTTTGTCTTAAAATGATGGCAGCAAGGTTTCTTCCATTTATTCCCATCTGCCTGTGAATGTGCCCAGAAGCTTGTCTACTGCTGGAAAAATTTCTGGTTGCTCCACGGAAAACTGCTTCCAGAGTTGTATGAGAGATACCATGAGGGCATTGAATACAGACTTAGCCTTTGCAGGAAGACAAGTACTGATGTCTGGCTTAGTATTAATAAACAAGCCCTCTAAATAGTACAACACATACTAATAACCTAAAGGTCCTTTTGAACAGTTACTCCAGAATAATTTTTCTTAACTCCTGAAAGGAGTGCTTGACCTAAAACAACCCTCATTTTTATTAGGCTGTGTCAGTTCTACACTTGTTGGAGGAAACAATGGGGTAATTATAGCATGCAACTGGAATGACTGAATGGAGAATTGGGACTCCCCAATGGAGCACTGAATTCACAACCCAGGAAGCCGCCTGCCTAAAATAGCAAATGATCTCCATTTTAAAATATTCTTGGCAAATACCAGGGCTGTCTGTGGAACCATCGTGAATCCAGCACCAAGAGGCTCTCGACAGCAGGTCAAAGGAAGGAAAGTATTTTGCTTTTGTCGTTGTGGCTGTTTTGGGTGTCTGTAACAGGCTGCAATTTAGCCACGTTACAAAATGCTACCCCAACACTTTCTAAGTGTCCTTCCTGATGATGCCCCATGTCAGCTCAGTGGGTGCAAGCAGGGTGATCCAGGCAGGATCAAGGCATCCTAAGGCATCCAAGCTCATAACAGCACACAGAAGATGCATACCAAAAATCAGAAAGATCATGGAGCAGACGGTTCGCTCAAGCTGAGGCTGAAGCGCTGAGCTGCCTACAGTCTTATGGTCAGGCCACATAAGTGAAAAAAAGCAACTTGTATAAAATGTCTTATTTGGGAGAGGTGATTTGACTACTAGCTGCAGTAGAAGACGAAGAATTTGGAGTGCAGAAATGGGTGTGATGGAAAGATACATGTAGCGCGATACATAGGGTTGTAAAAATCACTCTTCCCCATTCTTCGCAAAAAATTGCTGTGTGGATCTTGTGGCTGCAGCTCTGGGGTCTCGCTAAGAACTGCAGAGGGCTCCTTCCTGGCAAATTTCATTTACTTTTGAGGATTGCAGGAAAAAAATAATGAAGAAAAGATTGAAACATCTACTACTGTCACATTTAAGATTAAATTTACCCATCCATCCTAGAGATGGAGGCTAACCCGTCCTGAGGTTTCCCTCTAACAAATGTAACAATAATCATTCTCTTACTGGCAACAAGAGAATAAAAAGCAAAATACAGACATGTTTTAGTCCAAAGCAGATTTATCCCCACTACTGAATGAAACTAACTACTATATAGTACAGGCTAATTTTCATTGAACTGTAGGAGTAAAACTGATATGGGATCAAAGTGATTTTTCTGGAGCCTAATATTTTAATGATTCTTCCCACTTCAACCCAGGAGAACTAAAACCAACGAAACCAGAAAATGCCAAGGTCTGTCTAAGGCATGTAAAATCCATATGGAAAAGTCACTGCACAAGATATCTCCATGGAGCACACCAAGCACAAAGAGGCAGCAGCACAACTGCTTGCTACTGCAGATATGGGCATTCCCACTCAGCAATGATAAACTAAAATGATTTAACATACAACTGGAACAACTGAGGGACAAATAACATCTATTTCTCCAGTACAAAGGTATTTTCTTTACTGTATCTACTTAATGCTGACTACACGAGACCTCCAGTGAGCACAGTGAGGAGCTGAGTATCTGAGACAAAAATGTGTTTATCTGAAACAGGCCAGTAACAGTATTATACTCCTACTGGTCATTATTAAAACACAAACTGTGTGTCCTCTGCTATCAAATCTAGTATGCTGATTTTCTGTTTTCTAACACAAACACTTTCCGCAGTAGCATTTAATGTTGGTACATGTCACCCTACTGCAGTATCTCCTACAGTGTGATTGATATGAAGCAAACTCAGGATAACTTCCTGGAAGCCTGAAGACACGTAGAGCTGTAAGGACAAAAGCAGAAGTTTCTGAGGATAAAAGTAACCTGTATATGTGTAGGCACGCAGTTATCTGTGGTCTGTTTCAAACAGCAGACGTGTGCTTTCAACACAGGCTGCAGGCACTAACGAAGCAGGCTGTGGCTTGCTGCATGTGGCTTAACTTCAGCAGTTACTGTCTGTGCCTTGCAGGGGACAAGATGGACATGCACCCCTTCCCAGCAGATGGCCAAGGGCTAGGGTTGTAACATCTACACCTGAGCTTCAGCCTCTCACACAACATCAAATGCTCTGTTCACTGCTTGCCATTCATAAATCATAACTTGGATTACTGTGCAGATATTATGGGGGGAGAAGAGGCCCAATCTGCTTTTAAAATTAGCACATTCTTCTTATAAACTCTCTATAAAATCTATACACAATTACCAATCGCAGGCTTGTGTCAGTAAGATAAAACTCAAAATAAGCTAATTAATAAATAGGAAATGGCATAGACTTGACTTTACTCTTCAGTACAGAAAATGTTCATACATTTGTCTTGAGGCAGCTAGATATAGTCAGATATATCTGGATACATAGTTATATCTAGATATAGTCAAATATGTTACTGTGAAAGGTTCATATTAATAAAAAAATGCTGATGCTGGACAAATGGGTGTCAGTCATTACCACAATCTGTTTGTGTCCCTTGCAGAAGCCCAGGTTTACACATATGTCTGCACAGAACATTTCAGGCAATTGAACTGTCTATCTAGCACCTCATTCCTAACAAACATTGTGGAAGTGTACTTGGTATCAACCTCCTGCTTTTGACATCATTGCCTTTAGCAGAATCCAGCTTTGGAGGGATAGGGACTGTGGATGTTATCATCTTGCAAAAATACCAGATATCACTGTAAATACCTTTTCTTTAGCAGGTCTGGGTCTCTTCTATTCTGAGACCAACACTCATGCTAAGTTGTGGGACTGTGACCAGTCATCACATCGCAACAGGCAGGCACAATGACAGGTTCACAAAATTCACCAGACTGAGGCCATGCGCTTGGATCTGACTCTCTTCTTTTATAAATCAAAGTTTGGTCTGCAGATTCTTTACAAAATACTAGAGATTTTGATAGTGCTAAATGCATTTTAACCAGAGACAAAGGAAAGCCACAACAGTTTCACTCAAGTGTCTGAGGATGCCTGGATCCCAGGTTTAGCTTTGTCAGCCAAACAGTAACAGGGATTAAGACGAAGTCATCATTTCATACCTTAGGAATGCTCTAGTCCAGGCAACAGCTCTCATCCCTTTAATTACAACCCCTCCCATGCTAGAAATTGTAACTAGAATCCAAGAGTTAGAAAAACAGCCACACAAATATCTGTTGATGAGAGAGATGAGGGAGTATCCCACACACACATTTGCATCCCTGCTTTGATATGAAACAGCACTGGCACACAGTGTGAAAATGCAAACTGCAGTGGCATGCACTTGGAATCACCATGCAAGAGGAAGCAAAAATAAACAAGCAATTGAAAAGTACCTCAGAAGTAACCTTGCTAGACAGTAATTTACAGGTGTACTGGTAGAAAGGGAAAAGACCAGCATTAGTACATTGAACAAGCATGTTGTAACTAGGAAACAAGAACAAAATACAGAAATTGCAAGAACTGGCACATTCCAGAGCTTAAGATTTCAAGCAACTTGGTGTCATTAAAAAAAAAAAAGGAAAAAAAAGATTAGTCAGTTTGGTGGTTTTAGAATGATGTTGCTTGGCCAGTGTCAGTCTTGTTTACCATCAGTGCTTGACTCGTTTTGTTGCTGCTGCTTTTTTCACCTCTTGAAACCTCTACTGTAACACATCCTCTTTGGAAGACATTGTCCCCTTGCCTCAGCAGTGGAGTTCTTCCAAGAGCAGATGTGCTTGATTTGCCCTGTGTTTCTCAAAGGCAAAACCTGCAAACTCTGGCCAGAGTGGCCGCGTTGTAGCCACTGAAGCAAGAGACAACACAGAAGGTGGTGATGTTTGAAGGACAGACAGGGTAGACAGGATGTCCCACTGAAACCACCCCAGTGCCTTTTCGTGTGTCTTCCACAGGGAGAAACTGAAGCTCTATAATCAGTACTGCTGGTGTGCTCAGCATATGAAGGAGAGTCTCCATGGACATTGAACCTCTTCACAATTCAGGAGATGATGCCTGCTGCCTTCCATCCCTGCAGCAGCGCTGGCTCTGTTCAGCTTCGAGTACCACAGCACCCTGACTGCCCCCAATACCCAAGGAAGTCCTGGTTCTCCTCACTTACAAAAAAGCAATGCTGAGCCATGTTAAGTAACCCAGGAGTTAATGCACCAAGTGGCAGTGGCCTGTCTGGTTGTCAGTTATGCTCCTTACCCCACTATATTTCATCTATTTTTAAAAAACAGGCTAGTGGTGTGCTCTTTTCTTTTGTTAGTTACTGAAATCTTTTTCCTGAGCAGTCACTCTGACAATAAATCAAAGCTACTTGTTGATTAAATAATTATTGCTTAGCCTGGCATGAAAAACATCAGCTCAAACTAACAGTGGTACAAGTGCAGCACTTATTTGAATTATCTTTCCTCTGTCAATCGTGAGAGTTGTTTAGAAAAGGAGAGCAGAAAAAGGCAGAGAAGAGAAACAAAACACTCCTCCTGCTCTGAGGAAGCTCTCCCTGGGCTCTGCAGACACTGCCCTCTAACAGGATTTTGAGTAGGCTGCAGCAACAATGTTAAGTCTTGTTTGACTGTATGCAATGGGCTTAGGAAAGAGGAGAATTACAACAAACGACAACCCTGTGGGACTTTGTGGGGCTCTGTGAACTCACTGCAGCCTTGACAATTCATCCCAGAAAAGGATCATTCTCACAAGCTGTGTGACTGGCACCAATGCTCTGGCAGTGCATCTTCAGGCAGTCTGTGCCTGGGCAGCTCCAGCAGCAGTGGGCAGCCAAGGCAGTACCCAGAGCACACCTCTTCGCTCAGATGCTGCTCAGGCCAGAGCTCTGGTCAGGACATCAGGGATTACTTCAAACTGCACAAGGCTATGCAATTGTGGCCAACCTGTTTTCTCTGCAAACACCTGAGGAGTTGAACTCAGGTAACTGAGTCAAGTCTCATGATATGTTGTGTGCCACAACATGCATGACAAACTGATACCATTACAGCTGTGGGAGAAGACTTCAGCCACAAGCCACTGCTTCATGAGCAAGTTACCTTCACTCTTCATGAGGGTGGAGGAAAAGCACAGAGTGAATACTAGCTGAGTGTCACCTCCTTAGCAGAGCAGCTTCTGCACTGAGGTTTCAAGCCTCGGGGGTTGTTCAAGTGGTTTTTCAAGCCACCAGATTGACAGATACTTGTGAGACTCTCAAGGATCAGTTCTGGTTTGCAAGGCAGTTTTATGTCCCTCTTTTTATAAAGTTCCTCCTGGCTTCTGCAAAGGGCACGAGGGTGTGATGTGTCTTCTGAAAG
>NW_009696186.1:0-86252 GCF_000703405.1 Apaloderma vittatum | reverse complement strand
GGAAAGAGATCCTCTGGGGAGATGCCAGGAAGCATCACCCAACAGAGCAGGTGGAGCCACCCCATTTCACTGGGTGCTTTGGGGAATGAAGGGAACCCAGGGACCAGGTCCTTCCCAAGATGTGGCTCCAAGATGCTGCTGTGGGAACAGGACAAGATCTGGTTTTTCAATGGCTTCAGTAGGAGGGACCAGAAAGTTTTGGTGTGTGCTGGAAATTAACTTGTTTACATTTTGAGTCAGCTCTCCTATTATGTTTTAGTTAACCAGCAGAAATGCAACGAGAACCCTCCACATTGCATTCCTTCTGATTATATTAAGCTACTATGCAATATTCACTAGTAATGATTAAAAGATGGCAGACTAGTGTGCTATTCACACTACAAACCTTCACTTACTTGTGTACACCTAATGAGATTCTACCTTTAACGAATGTTACTAGAAAGTAGTTTTTCAGAGCATGAGCTCCTTGGCACTGGGGTCATCATTCTGACATCTCTGGGAAATGCCTGTAGGACTGTGGCTGCTTCAGCAAACACTGTGTCCATTTAAGAAGTTTTATATTGCACTTACATCTTACTACTTTCTGCACGCACTGCCCAGAGTAATAACGAGTCTGAATAAGGAACACCTAATGCTTTGTTGAAAAACAGGTTATCTAATGTTTACATCTGAATTTTGATACTTCCAGCTATGAAATTCACAGCTCTTCTTATTAGTGCCTTCAATAAAGAACACCTTAATTGGGTTAAACTCTACTACAGTAATGATTGAAATGTAGGCAATCATTTCCCACACTGAAATTCTGGCTGATTTTCTTTTTGTGTGGAATAAATCCAGTGGGAAGCAGCATGCCACTCCTTGAAGGATCCAAGTAAATTTCTGAGACATTCCAAATCCAGTCTGCAAGGGGTCGTTTCTGGGGAAGATACCTACTCTGAATCCCGAGCACACTGGAACAGGACTTTGAGGGTCTACAAACACAGGCATGAATACATACTTGATCCACAAAGTGCAAAGAAATAACCCACTGGAAGGTCTTGCTGATGTGTGAATTAACAGAGTCCATCAGTTGCAAGACAGTTACCCATTGCCCTTATTAATTAACCTAATTAATTAAAATTAAATTTAATATGAGTTGCCTTTGATATTTGCAGTGACACTCTCTCTTCCTCTCCACTGGCCAACACCCTTGCATTTCAAACACACAGGCCCTTACAATGTGTTAAAATTTAGTAGATTCTTGGGAAATAAATAACTTTTGTTGCCTGAATATTGGTTCTTGTGAGTTGTGGTCTCTATCTCAGAGCAAGAAGTGAAAAGGAAGAAAGCACTTACACTGCTGTCGTCCATCCTTTCTCGTCTCTTAGTTTTGTGTGTTTCGTAATCTTCCATGAGGGTCTGCATCAGGTTTTTGGGTCGCTGGGCTCCTGCAGGCTCCTCAGGTGTCGCGTCAGCCTGTGAGACAGGGCCTTCTGTGGTAGGGGATGGAGGAGGCTTGATTTTCTCTATCTTCCCTGCAATGACATGAAAAGGCATGACCCTTTCTAACCTGAAGGACTCACAAATTATTTCTAGAAGATGTCCACTGCGGAAGCATTTTAGGTAGGGTTTCAATGAACAAACAGATTGGAATGAAGTCTATAAAACAACTTAGTAAATCATGGTCATGGGCTTTTAAAACATTCTCTCTCTTCCTGAGATCCACTACTCCAAAACAATACAAAATCTTACTATAAAACTTAGAAAAGTTACCAAATGATACAACACAAATTTAACCCGCCACTATTGTTCACAGTAGTATCTGGCTGAATTCATGCCATTCCCTCCTATAGGGCACATTTCAGTGACCTGGAAATGTTTGTAAGGTTTTGGAAAACTGCAATATCACTTTTTTTTCTGGCTCAGACAATACAATGCACCAGACGCCACCAGGGACCATGCACGAGACGTCCACAGAAGACACCCTGTTAAGTGTTGCTGGCTTTCTCTCTTCTTCCAGTGCCTTTTATCTTCTTTGTAAGCATGAAAGGCTTTGGGTTGGTTGTTGGTGCTACTCTTCCCTGCCAGTTGCAGCGGGTGCTCCTGGAGGGATATCTGTGGCAGAGCAGGATAGGGTCTCTGTCCCACAGACCCCTCTTTCAGACAGAGCCCTTCAGCCTCCTGGTGAGAAAAAAGTCAGAGAGAAGTCGGGTTGCTCTCTGACTGAGCCCATTTCACCCAGAGGAGCCTGTTTTAGGCAGAGTGACCCCAGTTGAAGAGGTAGGTAAAAATGCAGGACAGAGCAAGGAGACCACCACAATGAGCTGTGGGAGAGTTCAGGGGGTGGACAAGTCATGCTTCTCCAGGGAAGACAGCCATGTCTGTCACCAGCAGGCACTGATTTGGGGTGAGCTTCCCACTGTGTGCTGATAGGAAGAATGAGGGTGATGGTGGTACATCATGGGTGTGGGAATAAGGTGCGGAGGTCCTCACCTCTGACAGGAGAAAGCAATAAAGAACTGAAATCAGGTTCCCTTCTCCATGGCATGTCAGCTCTTTGAAGTAAGACAGTTCAATGGATGGCAAAGACAAAAAAAGGAGAAAAGAAAACCATCCCAAACCCTTTACAAATAAGTGAATTAATCAGAAGAATTGCACGAATTTTCATGAAATTTCCTTTTGCTGAGACAAATGAAAACCCAAGCTGCTCCTCCAAAAAGGCATCAGTAGCCACTAGAGAGCAGCCTTGAAACCTCCTCTAAGAATCAGCAGGATTTATTCTTGAAGTAAGAAGTGAAACCCAACTCAAAACGGCAGAGGTCTTTTACAAAACTCCCCTTGACAGGCATGTGTCTTTTCCAACCAGTATGGAAAACCCCAGCGCCACTAGCTTCTCTTTACAGGCTTAGCTTAAGCTGTCTGGTGTGGGGATGAGGCTCGGAATTCACCCCCCTCAGATCATGCCAGTCTCTGTGAGCCCAGGTTCTTCTCCAGGTTACATCAGCAGCAGCTCCACAGACATCCAGGAGATATGCTGCCAAAGCAGAAGCCTGCAGCAGGTCCTTAGCTGCCCCGCTGCACCCACACATGACAGCTTGGACTGCTCAGCAGGAGAGAGTAAAAACAGCCATCACCTTGCCCATTAGACCCACCAGGTAAGAAAGTGTGCTGAAAACAAAAGGCCTGGTTAAGGGTGAGACAGCTTGCTCCATAACTTGATTCTTATAGTAGTCAGTAACTGTCTTGGATGTATGCAAGTAATGTGGGAAGGATCAGTCTTCTCAGACATCTGCCCAGCTTTTGCTTTCCCCCAGGGATGTAGACACATCACAGGATGCTCAGACCTATGGACAAGCCTCATACCTGAAAAGAGCTCCTTCCACTACACTTATCCAGCAAAACAATGCAAACCACAGGCTTTGGTGATCTGCACTTCAGAGAGGGGACCTCTCTAAGAAGATCCATCCTCCTTGGATAGAAGGCCTATCAATTTCCATATTGAGGCAGCAGCCCTGTGTCAACATGCAACTGTCCTGTGTAGGTGGGGCAGCATGGCCATGAACAGTATCACAGTTCCCTTTTCTCCAACAGGTAGTAAGGAGATTCACCCACACCAGAACAGTGTTTTGTTGGTTTGTATCCACAAGAAATTATGCTTATCTAACCATTTTCTCTGTGTGTTTGAATTCCACTAAAAACTCAGGAATTCACAGCATCATTTCAACTGCTTTTTACAGAGAAGTGTCTCTTTCGAGTTCCTAGAAATTTTATGAGAACAAGTAAACAGGTGGAAAGAGAGCTCCTACGTGGGCCAAGCGTGTCTGAAAGCCAAGCAACCAGCACCACCACCAGTAAGGCTGTGGTTAGACGGTGGGGTGTCTGATGCTTCAGGGTCCTCAGAACAACCACAGAAAAACTCCGTGAAACTGATGCAGAGTTCCAGTTCAGTGTAGACCTTTTCTGCCAGTTTGGACTGTGTTAGAAAATGTTGTTGGGTTAATTTTCTTCATGCAGATTTTCATCCAGATAAGGTACTGTTCTCAGTCAGAAGAGTCATTTGACATAAAAGCATCATGAGCCACTATGGTCACAGGAACGTTCTATTTCCACAGACCCATGCCGACACCTGGTGCACCGCTGGTGGTCCCTGCCCAAATCCAAGCTGAGTAACAAAGGAACTGTGCTCTGACTCAGATAGAAAGAGAGTCACACTTGTGGGATACCAGCAAAACCTGCAGCCTGATGGCCACACTTGCAAGTTAACAGTAGTTACCAGCACTGTCTTCTCCTTCAGGGTAAGGTAGTCCCCTGAGGTCACCCTTAGAGCTGTTCCAAGGTACTGAGTATTGGCTATAGCATTCCAAATTTTCCATCTACACATTTACATTTTTCTCCTCTTTCAAAGGCACTCCAAAAAATGCTCTTTCTCAGCACTGGGGAAGAGAAGGGATAGCTCGTGGAAGGGGCAGATGCTGCTGTGTCCCAGTCTGGTGGCTGCAAGACATTGCCTGACACCGCTCTGCAAAATCAAAGACATGTAAGAGCCAGAGACAAACTAGCTTTCTTCTAACTGAAACCTCTGCACGGCTCTAGGGAGCAAGAGGGGCTGCGGTGGTGACTTATCCACTCCGTGGAGCCTGACGGGTGTCCAAGCAGTCTCTGCAAGCTGAAGAATGATACTTAGCTGATTTGATGAAATACCAAGAAGAAAGTGTGACTGAAGAGAGGCCCTCCTTCAAGGGCCTCAGCCACAACTAAGTAACCAGCAGGTGCCAAGGGCAATCATGTAGTGCTGACAAAAGTACAAAGGAGATGGGAAGAATGAGGCTTCACACAAATGGGCGCAGCAATTGTACAGATGATGTTGGCATTTTTTAAGATACCTGCACAGCAGAGAAAGCTTCTCAACACAAGATATTCCAGCAAGATATTGTTTTAGGAAACTACTGGCCTGTGCTGGAGTCAGGGGATAGCAAAAGCCTATAAAAAAAACAAAACGTCCCTCTGGTAATGTGGAACCTCACTGCCACTCCAGGTGAAAGGTGGGCTTCTTTGGTCTTTCTAAACACTACGTAAGCAATGCGAACATGCAAATAAACAAACAGTGCACATTTAGAAAAGAACCTCTTGAAGAGGTTCTCCAGTGGGGATAGACTAAGAGAGCAAATGACAAATGAGTTGGGTTAGTGCTTTTAAGCCACTTCTGGAGATTTTCTGGGGATGAGTGATAAGCACTCCAGAGGAATCCTTGAAGAAAATTATGAACTTTGGTTTTTTCATACTAGTGCTTATGAAGGGGTAATAAAACTTTCTCTTCCATAAACTCAAAGGCTTAATTTCTGCTGCAACCTTCCTTATTTTAAAAAGCAGTTCATGCATATGTATTATACTTGGTCCTTATCCTTTACATGTATACAGGGCACTAAAAATTTTGTGATGGCCACAAACATTAAAAATATATTTCCCCAAAGTTTCTGCCTCTCCTCCCACCACACAAAACAGAATCTTCAGGCTGAGGCTGAACCTGAGGTGTTTTCTCGTGTAAATATTTTCTAGTGAAAAATGAAAGTGCAAAATGGTTTTCAGGCTGAAGTGGCTCCTCTGACAAAGGGTTACGCTCCACAGCTGCCATTCAGGAGGTGAAAGCAAGAAGAAAGAAGACAGTACACACATGCCCCTCACTACTTGCAGAGAACAGTTCCTTGAAATTCAAAAGCATGTTCTTGTTTGAGCTACACAGAGCCAATTCTGTTAGCTGATTTTACTTCTCAGTTAATTTTCTTTTAAGAGACTGCACTTTCTGAAGTTAACACCATGTTTCTGCAGGAACTGTCTGCTTCTAGAAGTGGTAAAGCCTGATGTTTATAATTACTACTAGGGATTGGTATGCAGAAAGGCTCTTGCTTATACTCGCTCCCACGGTTTAGCAAGCATCTGTCAGCATTTAGTGGCCAGTCCAGCCATAAACCCTCAACAAGGTACCCCATCACTTGCATCTCTGAATTGCAACCTCCCTCCGGGCTTTTGTCATCCACTGAAATTCTCTCATCTAGTTCAGCAACTGAGGACAACAGAAGATGACTGCTTGGAGGCCAGTTCTCCCAGATGTGCCTGTAGCTGGGTCTCAGCACCTGTAGTGGAGCGTAGGGAGTGAAACGTGCCTTATGCCTCACCTGGCAATGCTTTGGTGACATATACCGAAGAGGCAGATGCAGCAGCTTCAGGAAAGCTTCTCCCAGGCATGGCTTTATGTGTTAAGGATATCCCCATGCCTCGTCAAGAGACAGAAAATATTCACAAACCATTTCTCTCCAACAGAAAAGCCTTCACTGAAACAAGTCTCCTCATGTAATGATTTTCACACCTCCTTTGACAAACAGGATAACTTGAGCCAGGCACTAACTACAGGAAGTTAGACACAAATTCTTCACAGACTAAGTATTCTTAATAAAAGGAACATGGGAATTACACCACTAAACGTATACTGGATCCTCTCACATCACACATGCGTCATCCTGTTCAGATAAACCATCAAACAGCCTCAGATGCTCTGCGCAGGAGGGATGGTGTACTGTGTGCACATTGCAGGAGAAAACCTCTGGCTTGCTATGCAGCTGCTTAACACCTTGCCAAACGCAGCACGTGCTGCAGCAAAACACCATAGGAAACATTCAAAATGAAATATAGCTCCACAAATATTCTGGGATCCACAATGACTCTCCGTTTAGCCATGCTCAGGCATTTTTTTTTGTCTTTCTTGGGTTTCCTCCTGTAGAAAACTAAACTTTTTGTGAAAGGTGTTTGCACAGGTTCTTCTCTTCACCTTTCAAGGGGTACCCAGCAAAACGTCTTGTCCTGTGTATAAGCAACACATAGTCATCACTACACTGAAGTTACCGTGTCTTGCTCCAGTGATCTGAGATGGGTTAAAAGGCTACTTTTGAAGCATCCCAAAGAGCTTTAAAGGATAGTTGTTAAGAGTATGGAAGTTTATTGCTAGGAACTACACTGGCTAGTGCCGAGTGGTTGGCAGACACCAAGTTTAGTGTTATCATCAGTTGTATGAAAGTTGTATGTCAGGGTGATAAAAACAGCCTGTTTGCTATCTAAAGTAATTGGCAGTTACTTCACACATACACCCACAGGAATTGTGTTAATCTTCCACACTTCAGTCAAATTAGCAGTTCAGTTCACCGCTGTTCTTTTTTGTGGTTTGTGTTTCCCTTATCCACATAACAACAGTTCAAGGCAGTAAAGTGCAGCAGAAGTAATAAATAGCCAGGGATGGCCAGCAGTCCTAGCACAGCTACTCTGACCAGTCCACCACCAAAAGTAAATCTGATAGGTAGGCCACTGGTAATTAATTTAATTATTGCACTCAGAAGAGTTCTGGTGAGTTTACAGTTCCTCACTTGAGGACTGGGAACAGATTTTTCAAATTTAGACTTGGCCCTTTAATCCCCTTCTGCAGAGGTATCCTGATGTAAAAAGAGTGCCAATTCCTTATTTGGGAAATGCAATTTGGTGACAGAAGTAGCTCTGTGTCTTCCTCTTCATTGTTATTATCATCACCATCAACATCATCATTAGCTTTATTATTATTTTTCTATGTGAAACTAGATATTCAGATTACAGTATCACAGATGACCTACAGCATATTCCTTACCATGCCTACCAGAATTATATTTTCTTCTTTGCTCTGTAAATGACCTCTGTAACTGGCCACAGTGAAGCTTTACAGTCAGACTTTGTTGCCTCTGCTAAAATCACCTTTTTGTAAATATTGAAAAGATGATGTAAATACCAAAATAAAAGGAAAGTTGTTGCAGTCTTCCAAGGGACTGCATGGTATCCCTTCTTACTATTCTTAAGGATGCCTGCAAGCCGTATCTGCAGCACAGCTGGGTAAAGGGACAGCAAGAATGAGACAAGCTGAGGGTATGCACTCTGCAAGGCAGAGGGTGCCGAGCTAATCCCCGCCAGCTGAGATCTCTGCTGAGCACATCCGCTGTTTAGGAAGCACTAAAAGTAAAAGATTTAAGAATGACTTTGTGGTTTTTTTGATCAATGACATCTTTACACATTGCCACATATTCATCTTTTCCTAGAAATTCGTTCTTTGCCTTGTCATCAGCTGCAAATTGCAGTAGCATGATTCATTGGCTAATAGATCCCAAATATCTTTCCTGAACATGTGGGAGTTGGACATTCAAAGGAAACTGTCTGGAATGATTCATTATAAATATAAGTTTATAATTTTCACTAGAATGCAATTTACAATGAACATTTTAACATCAGACACGAAGTAAATGCCTTGTTGTGTAGAGAAATAAGGACGGGCAGAAGCATACTGTTTTCCCAGATGCTCAGTTAAAACAACCATTAGTGTCAGCAGCCCTTCCAACACCACCTGTGAGTTAAAAGCAATCATTATCAGCCTCATTTTGAGCATGCGCAGCTACAGATGATGCTGTTTTTGAAAGCTGTCATGAGCACACCTTTACACAACAAATCCTCCTAGCTGAGGTCTGCAGTGCCCTGTGTATCACATATTGTCAGACATGGCTCAGAACATCTCAGTTTACAGAGTTTTGACTCCCTATCAAAAATGCTGTTCTACAGGAGTAATTACAGTAGCACTTCAAAGTATTACTGACATCTGCTAGATTTTTTGGCAGGAAACAGAGGTTAAAATCATCCTCTTTGCAAAAGAAATGAGACCAAGTATTAGTTATTTATGTGCTGCACAACACTCCAAGTTCCCAATCAGACTGGGTAATGAACTAAATCCAAACTTTATTCAAGTTTGCCATGACTTTCAATAAAAAAGGAACACTCTGTATAATTTTTGGAGGCATCACTGGCTCAGATTTGTGTCACTGGAAATAAGGACAAAATTTAAGTACTCTGGATAAAATTAATACTTGGTCACAATGATGGCTGCTAATAAAAACTTCCAAGCATTTGCAAAGCATATGTAGGTCTATACTCATAAAAATAACTATGCATAAATAAGTCTGACATGCTTTTCTATTTTTTTAATTTTTTTTTTTTACTTTATATAAAGAAGACATGAGTGCTTGGTTTATTTTTTGAAATGGGGAAGGAGGAGATATTCCGTAACCTCCGTGAATGCCACCACAAGGACCCAGAAGCTGATCAGTCAGAGGAGGACTTTTACTGAATCTATGAAGTATTTTGTTTGTGATGCCTGTTTAATTCAGAGGTGAATAACACCAGCTGAAATAGATGGCAGTTCACAGCTCTGGAGATCTTTTTGCAAGACAAAGTTAATTAAGAAGACCAAGAAATACCTGAAAACTGAAAGCAAGACACACAAAACAAAATCTGATGCAAAACCCCACATTCTATAAATTTCCACCGACTTGGCAATTCCTTAATGACAAGCGAGAGAAAAGAAAGCTTGTTAAAAAAGTCTTTGATGCTTGTCTCTCAAATAGCCACACAGCTGCAAAAACTGCTGCTGACCTTTCTTGTGATGGTCCTAAATTTCAGTGGGTGGTCTGAGCAACAAAGCGATAAGACACATCACGCTACAACGTGGCAGGGGATGAATGAACAGAGGGTTTCCTAATGACCATCAACAGAGTATGTAAGTTATTTTTGTGCTACATTTGGGAAAAAAAAAAAGTCCACAAGCATGCTCACAGACAGAAAGGTTGGGTTGTCCCATATCCTCCTCCTGCCTGTGGTTTCCAGGCAGATGAAGACATGACAACCCTCCCGGCCCCTGCAAAACAACGTATTCATTCACAAACGATATAAAACTGAATCTGACCTGACCCTTCAGTCACATTTCACTTCCTTCCAATGCTTTGTGCTCTTACCTGGTGCGGTTTTATAAGAGACAGTTCTGGTGGGCATAGGTGGTGCACTCTTTGTAACAGGGCTAGGTGTCACCTGCAGACCTTGCCGCTGCCTCTTCAGCTCCTCTTCACGTTCCTGGGCAGCTCTGATCTCTTCTTCTATCATCGACAAAGTCCGCTGCTTCCTTGACCGTAACTTGAAAGGGCCCACGGTCACTTCAGGCTCCTGGGTGGCCAGGATGGAGGCAGTGCTCCTCAACTCAGCTGCCTCTGAATACTTGCTGAAATAGCTGACTTCGTGCCTATTTTCCTCTACCAGGAATGGCTGGCTGGCTGAGTACACGGGTGATTGCTGCAAACTCTTCCTTTCCCTGAGTTCTGAGTCTTCCTCTTTTGAAGTCTTTGGTATGGTGTCCCTTTTTTCTTGAACAGGTGAAGACACCTGGGGTGGCTCAAACACAGGGTTCTGTTGCTCCTTGGAGGCTGGAGCTGTCCTGGTGGTGGCTGGCTGCTCTTTGACTGAGATCTCCTTCTCTGCTGGGATTTCTTCTTCCTTGCAGTTTGCTTTATCCACCTGCTCGGCTATGGCTTGTTGGATAGCATTTTGAACCAGAAGACCAGCGTGGTACTCCAGCTGGTCGTCAATCAGCATGGAGTCTGCCAAGGCAGAGGACAGTGAGTCACAGCCCAGATCGCTGAATGACTTGGAGCCACCTTCACCCCTACACTCCGCCGGAGTGTCGGCCTGTGGGGTCTGTGGCAGGGAGAAGTCGGCCAGAGAGCTCTCCTGCAGGGCACTCATGGTCTCATTGGAGGCACCACTGTCACTAATGTTATCCATGCTGAAGTCATTGGAAAGGGTCTCCAAGACAGTGGTATCCTGAGACCTGACAGACAAGTCATCCAAACCAGAGTCAAGCTCCTCTGGAGGGGAAGAGGCGCTGCTGGACTTTGGGAACGGATCTTGCACGCCCTGTCCATCATCCTTCACCACGGTGAAGACTGCTTTTGCACTCATGAATTCTCCATCCTCCGCCCACAGTTTTGAGGCCTGTCCAGCTCTGGGGCTATCACTGTATGGTAACTCTCTTCCTGGGTCAGCACCGGTAGTCTGAGCACTTGTACCATCTTCTGAGGTACAGCAGACCTTCTGTGGTTTCACAACAGTGGCATTGTTACCCTCCAGCTGTCCTGCTTGTCCACACACTGAAACAGGTCTTGTCACGGAGGACAGTGGCTTGTCTACATGCGGAGAATTGAGGCTTTTGTAGAAGGGTTTGATGGAGAACATTTTGGGTGTTCCTGACCGCCTTGGTGGGGCCTGACCCTGAGATGGACCTGAATGCTCCATCAGCTGGAACTGCTTTCTGGCAGCTGAGAAGTCAATTTGCTCTGTGACAATATCCTCTTTCTTGACATTGACTGGCTCTGGTGGTACAAAGGAGCAGCTGACCTGTTTAGGGGATGTTGGTGTTGCACCTTGCTGTTGCTGTCTCTCCTTGCGCTCCTTGTACTTCTTGTGGGACTCCAGATGCTCTTCATCCAGATGATCCTCCAGAGTCTTCTCTTGGGGAGGGTTCCACCATTTGGCGGCAATGTTAGGGTTTTTCTTGACAGCCTGGCTTTTAATGAGCTCCCTTCTTTCCTTTTCAAGTTCCATCATTTCCTCTGATGGTCTCACTTTGCGGACCTTGCATTTCTCCTTCTCTTCCTCATCTTCAAAGAGCTTTGAGGGCTTTTTGTCTTCATGGAAGGCTCGTAGTTCAAATTTAGCCTCTTTCTTAAGGGTTGTAAGAGTTGTTTCTCCATCCTTAGAGGATCTTCTAGAACTGTTCGACCAAGCGGGACTTCCTGGCACCTTCAGACTCTCCCTAGTGTCTTCTTTCAGTCCACCCAAGGAATGGCCATTAGTTTTCCGATTCTCATCTGTTACGCTAGTTTCACGTGGTTCAACTACCAAGGGCGCCTGCTTGTTGGCTACATTTTCTTCCATCTCACTGGGTACTGAATCATTAGTGACATTAACAGACGCTCCTGAACAATCCATAATGGAGACTGCACTTGGTTCAGGAGACGACGTCCCATTAAAGGTATTATCTGCAGCAGAATCACAGCAGTTTGCCTCCAGCACTTCATCTAAGTATCTGATCTCTTTAGCAACTTCACTGTCCAGAGACTCATGCCTATCCTTAAGCCCATTGTGGCTGGCAGCCGGGGAAAAGAAGTGAGTTGGATTGTCTATGGGATGTGGTGAAGCCACTGTGGTGACGCTTTTATGTTCAGAAACTGGAACTTCAATTTCCATTTTCTCTTCCTTTGTAGCAAGCACAGTAGCTGGGTCCAAGAAATTGGCACAGTTTCGGTCTCTGTTTTTTCTCAACCTGATGTCATCCTCAGGGATTCTGGAAGATTTCTAAAATAAAAGAGAAAAAAACTATGATGAAGTCCTAAAAAAGCAACAATTGCAGAATAAACACAATCTGGAAAGCAAATCCTAGCACTTCTTACACTCGAGACTGAAGCAGCCCCTCAGACAGTGGGAAGGCAAGGCAAATCACTGACACAAAAAATGACCATACCGTAAGCTGGACAAGGCACTAACACAACAACAAACGAAGTATCTCCCATCTGTTTACCACCCTCACTTTATCATGCCTGTGTCATGCCTGTCTCCTGGCTTGCCACTAAAAATGAGCTTTGGATTTCCATGTCATTAATGACTTGTTAGTTTAGGTTCTTCAAGAGTTTGCACATGCAGCACACAACACTTACCACCTTTGTATTTAAAACATGCTTTCTGCACATAAAGGAAATCTCATCATGCTTCTACAGATGAAAAGTATTACTGCCCCCGTTTTCCAGAAACAGATGCTAACATGCAGGAAGAGTAGGCGATTCATCTCAAGTTAGGAAAAATGACGTGGCAACAGCAGGGAATGTTCATTTCTCAGTGGATCAATCCTGACCATCAAAGACAGGGGAGAATTACTTAGTGCTGGAAAGGCACAGGGTCTTTCTCCAGCCCACACGGAAACCCACACGCAACCAGACCTGGGAAACAGGAAGTGTTTGCAACTCCCACGGCATGAAGAACACTCCAAGGAGCATGACAGGGACCAGAGTCAGGGTCTCCCTCCCACAGCTTCGATCTGCAGTGCAGATGCACTGAGTTCATATTTCTCCCTCATGCGTTGATGCCTCTGCTCTCAGGAAGGGTATTGAAAGTACGGGTTCAAATATGGGTGAATTTTACTGGTCAACAAGTCAATGAATTTCTTAACAATTCTTTACTACATGAACAAAAAAAAATTGAACACCAAACAGAGTATTTCATAGAATCATAGAATGGCATAGGCTGGAAGGGACCTTAGAGATCATCTAGTCCAACCTCCCTGTCATGGGCAGGGATGCCACCTCTCCACTAGACCAGGCAACACATGGGGACCGAGCGAGAATCGAACCCACGACCTCGGTGTCGGTCATTGTTGTGAGCACTGTGCTCATTTTCAACATTACTCTTCAAAAATAAGTTGTCAACTCTTGTCAACTCCTGAAAACCATAAGTGACACATTTATTCACTTTGACTCGTATTTTAAAACAGAAACTTGATATCAGATGTCTCTGCCTCCCTTTCCACATGTGTTACTATGTCTGAGGCATGGGCTTGAGAAGCAAATGGCACTGATAAAATCCTGTGATCTCAGTCGCCACCCAACAAGGGCACCATCGTCTGCTTGTCACTCTCACTGTCCCTTATACTATATGCTATAAATGCACACTGCTGCAGCAGATCTGCTAGGAGCGCCACAGCACTTACCAGTGACCTGAACAATCACATGGCAACAAAATGCATTTGACGCATCTTAAGGAATTACAGCCAGCCAGCTTGAAGAGCTTTCTAAAAGTACTTTGAAAGACTTTTCTATCAAAATATGTAGTTGCACACAGCTGAAGACAACGTTGGCCAGTTTAATCTTTAGACCTATTAAGGATATATTGAAGAAATGAGATGTTCTGCAAATAAATACAGAGCAACCAGTATAAAAAATCCTTTCTTTTTTTTTGAGTGGGCACAGGAGAAATGAAATAAACTTTCTTTTAACCTGAAAGGGCAAGAATTGCACTTGATTTGCCTGCAGAGCTCCAGGTGTCGTGACACAATGAATATACACATGACAGGACTAAGACTGCAATACCTTTCTCATATTTGGGGTTAATATCCCCTGCCTGACTTGCTGGTGCAAAATGGGGGATGTTGCTATTCAGAGCAGTCTGTGCAAAAGGACGTAAGTGTCAGTGCAGGACTGCTGTCTGGCCGCCTTCGCACAAACCATGAGCATACCATCATGCTTCTGCTAACATTTGCTTCTAGTCAGACAGATGGAAGGCCCTGGTGACACAGGTAAGTAACTACATGTCCTCTGCAGCTGCAAGAATACATCTCCAACAGATGCAGAAAATCAGGTAATGAAGCTGTGCACCCCAGATGCTGAGCCAAATCACGGCTGAAGGGCCCCCAGTCCTTATTCTAGTACCTCCATGAAATGGAGCTGGGAGTATGCCCTGATTGTCCCAGAGATCCCATTCACTACTATTTTCATCACTGATTTAATGTATGAACCACTTCAGGTCATACCACGTTTGGATATTCAAATTAAGGAAAGAATCAGAGGTGTGGTATTTTACCAACCTCCTAATGAGTGAGAGCCTATCCTCTTATCATAGCTGCAATGCGTAGCTCACAATTAAGGCGCAGACATGTAATCTATACGTGTCTAATCGCGACACGCATTTATGACAGTATGCAATTCTGCAAGTGCCTGTGTCTGTGCAATTAGCATGGCATATGTAATTATGTAGTAAGATAGACAATTAGCAGTAAAATCTCTGAGGAGACATTGCTACTTATGCTACTTTTTGCTGGGGATTACTAACTGAGCAAGAAGAGCTCCCAGTAGGGCAGAGAAGCCAGGGAGGAATGCTAGAGGAGGAAAGAAATATTATTAAAAAATCCACACAGTTTTTCCCTCAACATATTCTGGCAGAATCTGGGCACAATTTCTTGAGGTCATGGCAATGAAAGCATGCTCCAGACACTCCTGTGAGGAGCAGAAGTCAATCTACTGATGAATTACCTGAAGAGAGTAACTGAGAAGATCATAAGGATGGATGCAGCTGACAAAACAAAGCTTTTCAAGACAGTCCACGCAACAAAGCCTCTCCAAGACAACTGGGCTAGATCTGGGAAAACGTGACACAATGGGATGGTGACACCATGGGTGGGAGAAGGCTTGGAGGAGGAGCATGGTGGGACTCACACAGATCGCCTGACTCAGCTGTTTGGCAGAAGGAGGAGAGCTTGCCAGGGGATGGTGGGGGAGGGTGGGCTGTTTTTGCTCCTCAGTGATAAGTACTAACAGCTTTGTATTTGCCACCTATGGGGAGAAGGCTTTTCAAAGCCTGCCCCATTACAAAGGCCTGTAAATGGGAAAAGGGCAGCATTCAGTTCTAACTGTAGTCAGCAATACAGCTTTCACAGTGATTCCCATACACTGCTCATCTAGGTCTAGACTTTCCAGAAGTTACTGTTACATTTACACAGTCTCTGAATGTGCATTCATTTCTGCTTAAGTCAAGATGCAACTGGGTAATTAGCGTTACTTCTACAATGTTGCTGCATTTTAGTAAACTGCAGTTATTAGCAGCTTAGAGAATTATTAGCATATTTCATCCTTGGTTGAATTCTTCATCCACAAAAATGTAAGTGTTTGGGCAATCAACTCTTTTTGAAGGAAAAAAAATGTGGGTGTGCCACCAGCAAGATCCAGAAAATGTACTGCCAGTGCTTCCTTTGTTCGATGCAATGCAAAACGCATATGACAACAAGTGGGAGGCAATCCTTCAGAGCCACGTCAACATTCTTCTGAAGCAACAGTGAGGGGGAAGGGGGGAGAAAGACGAAAAGATTAAACAACTAGAAACACTTCATGGTTTAAAAAAATCTAAACCACCATTTCCTCATTGTTGGCTTCTAACCTGTCACTCCAGCCTAATTTCAAGACAACTTTTGATGCTGTTGGTCTCCTGGCATCATTAGCATTGTCAGCCTTCCATCTCTTTGGGTTTCACCTTCCTTTGGAGATGACCTGTACTGCACTTGCTTCTCCTCCACTCTCTGATCACTGAGCCAGAGCTTTGATCAACTCTCTTCCCTCTGCTCCTGGAGCTAACTCTTTGACCTACTATGTCTCTAGCAGTTTTAGTACAATAGCATAACTTAACATCACATTTGCACATGGTAGATGTGCTAATCCACAGCTCCTTGCCAATGTCCATCATCTTCTCTCTCTTCACCTGCTGTCTTGGCCTGCCTCTCTGATTTATTTTTGCAAGGACAAGGAATCCAATGATGGCTTTGCTAGGGAGTTGACTCTGGCAAATCTTCAAGAGAGCGCCTGCTTTCACTCAACTCATCCTTTTAAAGAACACAATCACCATCTGCATCACAGATGGAGCCAGTCCCAACCACTGCAAAGATACAGCAGTCATCTGCACCTCTGTGCTTTCAGATGGCCACTCTGTCCAGTGAGAAACCCCTGCCAACACAGGTATTGCTCTAGCCTTGCTACCAGCGGCAAGTATTTCTTTAGAGAAATCACTTTCTGTGGAGAGAATGGTATGTCACAGAAGCAAGCAAGAACAGCAACAGAGGAGTCCTACAAGGTGCGAGCACCCATCCCTCACAGCTCATCTTCGCTACCACACAAGAGGTGCTCAGAAGGATGCCACCATCCCACCCCAGCCCAGATGGGAAAGACAGCCCAAACCACCGTGACGGCTCCCTTTACATGCTGGCTGGTGCCATCTCTCTCTCCCACGGCAGGCTCCCATGGGAAAGCTGCTACCTTGTCCACCTCCAAAAATGTGGTGATCTCCTTCATCACTAGAGAGAAAAGTACACTCCATGTGGGAGCCTTTGTAAAAAGGAGTCTGAAAAAATGGACCAAAAACTTGGTGTTTTGGAAATTTTTATATTCTGGCAAGCTAAGAGAAAGGAGCAGTGAGAAAAACTCTTCAAAAAGATCCTGAAACTGGGGAAGAAAAAGGATGCAGCTCATGATGAGGGGCTCAAGGAAAGGAAGGGGATTTCTACTCATATTACCTACAGGAATTATGTATTCTCATTTAAAAAGAAAAAAAGAAAAAAGGCCCAAACCCAAAGTGTTGTCTTCTTGATGCTGTGTGAAAAGGTTCCGTTTTTCCATATAGTATTTTTATATTGACTCCTAAGCATTTTAAAAATACTCCTGAAAGTATTGCCCAAAAAATTTAAAATTTTTCATGTAAGGAAATTGGATAACATTCAAATTTCAGAAAGGAAGAAATCCTCAAACCCTGTTGCCAACTTTTGTTGAATTTAAGACGTCAAGCACATGCTGGCTACTCTGAATAGTTCCATTCATGATCCCACTTGAACACAAAACTCAAAACCTGGCCTGTTCCTCTCACCATGCAGTACCGAGCGTCTTCAATACACAGTCAGAAACTATTTCCAACGACTAAAAATTGTCAGTGTTGAGCGTTGCAAGTGACATTCTCCATAAGCAACTCTCTACGCTCACCAGGGACTTGTCTGAGGTAGCCAGACAGTTCAATAGGCAAATTTTCTTTGGAAAAAGCTGGTTTCCCCCCTTGTAAGTACTTCACAAATCACAAGAGCACAGTCTAAAAATCAATGCAACTTCCTATTGCATCTCCCTAAGAAGCAGTGAGGGACTCTTTTGGAATACAGATAGTAAATCAATGATGTAGGGATACACTGCCCAAACAAGTGACTACTTGGGAGAGCTTGCTGTGTGACATTTTCTGAGTGGTTTTCTGTATGTCTTTTTTTTTGGTCTGTTTTAGAGAAGAATTTGTGATTGCCTTTGCTCAGAAAACATGTGAAAGGCTTTGCACTATTCTTTTTCATCCCAGCTGAGCCACAGGCTTCAGCTTCCCCATGTGTTACATTAAAAAGCTCTTTTATCAATCGTAGTCCAATCTTCTTTTGCTGCTGTAATAAATTAAGCATAGAGAAAAATGGCTCAAAATTATGAATACTTTGGTGATGAACATATACTGTACGGTAGGATATTTTAATGATGAGAATGTAATGAATGATACTGTATTTTTCCTAACATGTCTCTATAGCTGCAGTATTTTCTGTGCCCTCAATGACAAAGCTGAAGTTTTTCCCAAGGAAGCCAGAACTCACCTTTGGAATAACACTTACTACTTCTCACTAACCTCAAAGTATGTAAAATAGAAGCAGTATTCTAAAGGTAGAAGACACCTGATGCTTTATGCCAGTTATTTTTCTTACTTTCCAGAAATATAGATCTGATCTGTTTGTGAAGAATTTGCAAACCTAATGACTGGATTTCAGCTATTGCTACATGGGCAAGAGAGACAAGCATCTTCCTCCTTTAAATTAAATACTTTGGCAGCTCTTGTAAAAAGAACAACAACAAAACACAAAAGACCTGCAACCCCAAAGGCTAACTAGTTTTTATAAAATATTTAAATTCCTGCAAAGAACTGTAATTGCACGGAGCACCTGCAGGACAAAGTGATTTATTCAGAAATGAATACTTAGGGACAAAAAGCTGCTAATTTCTGAATGAAAAAAAAAACCATCTCTAATAAAGGAAAAAAACACCACAGATATTATTAGTATATAACAGTTGCATAGCTGGTAGTGGGGAAACCAGTATGTATTCAAGTGGTATAGACTGCATACTACAGTGTGTGGGGCTGGCTAGCTTTGCTGTGGAAGCTCTGTTCAGTTCTACAGTAATCAAGATGCAAATCTGAAATTACAGGAAGCTGTGATTAAACTTTCATTCAGAAACTGCAGCACCAATTGGTACTTCTACACTTCACACCCCACCACCGGCACCCCATCTTCTATTAGCATCCAGATAAAAGAATGCCGCAAAGAGTTCAAGAATAGTGTTTCCCACATGTGGGGAGAACCAGGAGCTCCTCATACCAAAGACTTCAGTAAAATAGTGATAATACAATTTCAGGTACAGCAACCTGCATTCCAAAGACCATTCTCTTGTTCTCTGCACTGTTGGCTTCTCGTAATGTAGGTCAGCCTGAAAGTGCAACTGAATTAGAGCAGTAAATGCATGCATAAGAAAGCATTTCATCCAGAAAAATGTGTTCTTCTCATCACTCTCATCAGTTCAATGCTCCTTTCATTTCCAAATTGATTGCTTCACTCAGTTCCCTAGGACAGAATGACCAGGACAGTACACCCTGTGTGAGGGCATGGGAAATAAACCAATGTGGCAGAGAGGCAGCACGAGGCTCGAGGTCAATACAAATGCATTAGCATATTAATCAACCACAACACCACAGATGGTTAGTACTTTTAAACTTTGTTACAAATTTCTCCTAAAGCTTACTTTCCCACAGCTTGTCTCTAAAATCTGTCTTTGCTGAAACAAGAACGAATGTTCTCAACAGCTGGAATATTTGATTTACAGAGCATGTGGTGCTAAGTCACTTAAAATGGTAAATACGATCTCCTGAAGCAGTCTCCAATGCTAGCTAAGGAAGGGCAAGGGTTTGCTGGAGGAAATGAAGAGCACTGCATCCAGGTAACACATAAGGAACATGACGCAATTAGAAAATTGTCCACTGCCTGGGAGGGAATACAAGGTATGAAATAATCCTTAAAGAACAGAAGAATTTCTTCTTCGCAGCTATGGGTCACAGATGAAGTCCTGTACAACGAACTGTTGCACTTGCAGAGAGTGCTGGGACAGGCTCCCCGCCGTCAGTGCTGGTGGATCTGAGCTCAGAGCCCATGGCTCTGTTATTAGCAGCTCTCTCTCATGTTCAGCGTCCAATTCGATGTTAAGTCAAAGCAGAGAAATCCCAACTGAAGGACAGAAAAATGTTCAGCTTAACAGAGTGCCCAGTACAGATACCGAGTTAAGCAGAACATGGCTTCTGAACGGATGCATGAAAAAATCACAGTTTCACAAAATGCTGCAGTTGAGATCTGCCCAACACACATCAAGGATGGAACAATTGCTCTGGTAAAGCATGACCTAATCCCAGCGGGGAGGGGAAAGGACGCTAAACTAAGCCTTGCTTTTAATACTCTCTAACCCATCTAGATAATGTCAGCACAAGGAAAGGGTGACCTTTACGGTCACTTGCATGGAAAAACAATGAGACAAGGGGATTTCCAAAATTCCTTAGTCTTTTCATTTGAGGTGGAGGGGTCCTGTTCTATCTAAAGAATGGAGCTACAACTGTCCTCTATAACTGCGAGATCTACAGAAAAATACTGACATATTAATCATTTTGGTGCATGGAAAAGGGACCTCCTGAGGAGAGAATTTGCGTTAGGCAGCGGCAGAAGGAAAGGCAGTAAATGGGAGACAAAGGGCCATGCAGTTCACTCGTTCTCCGAGCAGATCTTACAGCTGTTTTAATACATTGGAGGAACAGAGATAAACCTGCCACAAGTGCACAAGTAGGCTTTCTGAGATGTATTAATATTAAATTAAAGTCTTCTGAGATACAGATTGTTTCACTGGCTAATATAGTTCTGTAAATCTTTCATTAATGGCCTAAACTTCATTTTCTGAGCAAAGGTACATGATCTCCCTGTGCTGGAGCTCTTTCACCGCTTACTTTCGAGGGCAATATAGCAGGAGCTGAACGCTTTAACTGAAGCAAGCATCTATAAACCTTTGAAAACAAAGCCTAAATTAGATTATTTTTCACTTTCTTTCACTTCTCTGCTTCACAAACATCAACTGCTAGAGATCATACTGCTTTTAACTATTTCCTAAAGCCTATTAATCGCTGTAATTCTACACAGCATGGCTGTTCAAGATCTACTGGACAGTTAGGATGATCCAGAGAGGGCTAAAGGAAGAACTTATGCTCAAAACTGTGAATAAAAGGCTAAACACCTATTTCTCTTTCAGAGCTGAAGAAGGTTAAGAATTACTATTGATGCTTCACCTCTGTCAGTAGGACTTGTTATAGCTGCTCTCATCCATTAGGTTAAGACCCATCATGGCAAAATCTCCTTAAATGAAGGTATGCCTAGGTAACTGTGCATGGTGCAGTGTGTCTCACTGGATGGTAGCCTGCTGTGCTGGGAGCACAAAAAGCACAAAAACGTTTATTCAAATGCAGGGAGTGAGCCTAGGCAGGTTAGAGTACCAGGGCTGAACCACCCAGATGGCTCCAGCACTCTATGCGTTGCCTTTTTGCCATTTTTTTCATAGAAATGGGGTTATTTTAAAGCTAGTGACCCCTAAAACCCCCTATAAACAGAATACGCCTAGTGGTCCCAATTTATATTTTGCTTCATCCCAAATGGATTTTATGCATGTAGTGGCTTAAAAAGGTTCCAGTTTATACTTAGCTCTACCCAAAATGGATTTTAGGCTGTTACCTCTGGACTGCAAAAGCAGATTACTGGAGCGTTGTCAAAGGAAAACTGAAAGGACATTAAGAAAGAGGAAATCTAACCTAGTTCTAGATGAAAAATTTCTCCAGTTACGTAAGTGAAGCAGCGGAAAATACGTCAGTGATCAAAGTATGTAACTGAAATCTTTGCCAATAGCTGTGTTACACATACAAGAGGGGACAGAAGCCACTTCCAACAAGAGCCTAGCACACCACCTCCCCTGAATCATGCTCTCCAATGTGTCACCATACTCAGAGCCCATCTGGAAACCACCATGCAAAAATGCTTTCACTCTAGTCTCCTTTTCCAGAAACATGCCACAGTGAAAACAGCATTTGGGCTGCAAGCTAGAGGTTTTACACAAGAGCCCAAACCTTGCAGATCTAGGAGAGTGCAGTTCGCATGGCTCTTCCTCTAAGACCTTGCACATAAGTTAACTTTCTGAGTAGTACATGTAGAAAAATATCCATTCAAAGACACACACTCTCAAAACGTTATTAAATTATGAATCCAAAGTAGCCAAGATATCAGGGGACTTTGACAACCTATTTCAACAAACGTCCAGTAAATAACTGATACTTAAGAGAAAAATAAGTTAGACTATAGCGCTTACAGAACAGTTTTGCTAGTAAGAGGCCAAATGTGTACAGTCGTTAAAAAGGATGTTGCTAAATTCTCCACATGCCATTGCTGTCCCCAGGCTATAAATGTGACCCTACCATGTGAGTCAGGCATTGTGAGCAGTTAACAACTTCATCTAAGCTTTGCTCACAAGACAAACTAAGCACTACAGCCATCTTACTATCTCCTACAAGTGAGTATTTCACTGAAAGGGAGACTTAGATAGGATTTTTTTCTAATTCCTTATTTGGGAAGGAGGCATTTGAAAAATGCTGGAGTATAAGACATTCCCTTTCAGTACCTACTACTTCCCCTCCCTCTGTCTTTGCTCCCTTCCATCCTCCCAACCAAAGGCTAGTTATTTCTTCTTTTCCTGATGAAAAAGCACCTACAGCACATCTGGACTATATGATGGTATTATTTGACAAGACACACATGACTTTCTCTTTCAGCATGTGAAGAATTGAGATAGCGGTGGGAGAAAATGCTGTTAACTGAACTGGCTATTCCAGTTCAAACTGCTCTGTTTGAAAAGTATGACTGCACCAGTACTTCAGTTCTGGGTTGTTTTTTCCCTAATTATAGAAAAATGAAATAAACACTGGCTAATTCATTTAACCTTGGCAAGATCATTCACGCCAAGTAAACATTACATTAAGGGCTGCTGTCATCCGTATTTCTCAGATAATTTGCTATCTGATAGGAAATGCTTGCTTGGAGGTATTTTAAACAGTCATAAAAAGGCTCCCCATTAAACTGTAAACAGCACCTCACATTTCTGTACAAACAGAAGCTTGATACATTCCAGCTCAAGTCGATCTAGGGAAGAGGGGAAACAAAGAAATATGGCTTAATCAGACCTGCTCAAAAGCATAATTGTTTATTAGCCCATCAGACAAGCAAGTAACTGCAGTATTTGAAGTGGCTTCATGAGATTTCAGCTATGGAGTCTGTGTACATAAAAGCCAAAGCACAGGCTACATGGAAAGATCATGTCATGTTGGCTTTCAGATACTTTACCCTAAAATATCCTTCCTCATTTCTCAGGAGCTTAAGAATGTGCTATCCTGGTGTATGCAGAGAGGTACCAAGTGTCACACTGTGCACTAAATGCCACGGAAACCAGGAATGCTGTTGCTGCTGAACGTGGCTGCTCACATATGCATAATTTCCTTCAGTGTTAAACAACTAAGAGATGAAGCTAAACAGACACCTTTAAAGCCTCTTTTATCAGCTTAAGTTTGCTTTACAGTGTTCAAGAAGGTTAACACACTCAACTACTGACAAACATACCCCTCCAGAACAACTGAAGACTTCAGAGAAAAGACTGCAAGTGCTGCCCAAAGAATTCCTACAGGGAACATGTGGGTGGTTTTCCTAGCTATCACATGCACAAAATATACAAAAGTATCTTTTCTCCCTAGAAGCTATAGTCCCCTGTATTACACTCAAGTAGAAAGTTTTAAATTTCAGAAAGCTCTACCTAGTGTTTACAATGAACAGATCAGCCACAGAGCAATGAATTCCACGCCATCGCAGGGAAAAACGGTATCTTAAATACTCCTCCCGCTATCAAATGATAAAGGATCAACGAAGATACAAGTCACGGGTCAGAAATCTTAGCTTACCCTTTCCCTCTGTTCCTGTAAACTCTGAAGCAAACCCAAAAAACGTTGTTTTCCACTTTCTTTGGCTCATTAAGTCAAATTCCTTCCCCAACTCGTTACCGGACTGTGATGTCATAGGCTGAGGGAGGGCTGTTTTAAAGGGAAAAAAAAAAAAGAGGCAGCCCACACCCTCAGCCCATTCACACAAAGAGGCTGTTAGAAAATGCCAGTTCACACTACTCAAAAAGAACATGACTTCACGTAACCTGTAAGAGAGCCACCTCCTTAGAGATCCCTTCAAAATCATGTTGGCAACAGACCCAAAGACCTGTTTTCAGCTAGCATAAGCAGGGGTTTACTGCTGTAGGCTTTTTATTCTGCTTTGTTTTGGGGGAGGTAGACACAAGCCAACAGCCCAGCATGTGGCTGGCTTTGTACTAGAAAGGAGCAAATATACGAATGGCTTCTGTGAAAGACACAAGCTCCATGCAATAAGTAAGAGTAATTTTCACCTACTTGGAAACAAGTAAAAGAATCCCCCAAAACCACACCAAAAAAAAGAGGATTCACTATATTCTTTCCACAGGAGAGGCTTAAATGTTAAGTGAAGTGCTTAGGGCACCTTTGCCTACCTTCTGCTGCAGAAGACTCAGGTCAGGGTAGTGGTCTCCAGCCTGTAGGAAATGTGTCAGCCACATGGAAAACAACTGAAGTCAGGGAATGTAGAAAAAAAATTAGAAGGGAGAGTGACTGGGAAGAAAAACACAACGTTTTCTACAGCACAGTACTTGTTCATTACTGCTGCCTGTGGGCTACTGACATTTGAGTACCCCTGCATTAGATTTCCTGGAGGCTCAATAGTTAAAGCTAAAAACATAAGCTATGCTGACCAGGCATCCCCTGCGCAGGCCCTCTGGACTTTGGGTTAAAATGGCTTGAATTCAGTATCACCTTACTCGTGTTGCTATAGATGGCATAGCTTCAGTGTTGGAATAGCATATTTTACTAACCTAAAGAATTACATAAGATATTAATTCACTTTCTCACCACTTCTAGGGTGTCAGCAAATGGAAGCCACAGCCATCTTCTGCCAGCAATGATGAAAAAGAACAGCAGTGGTATATCTGAAGCAAGAAACCCTGAAGGCAGTGGTAGCTCCCTCCACTCAATGCCCAAGCACCTGCCTAAGCCATGTTAAGTGAGGCAAGTCAAGCCTCTACAGTTTTAAGAAGGATAGGTAAGAAGCTCCTTGTCACCTGTGGAATGCAACTATGAAAACAGAATGGAAATAAGGTTCTGACAAGATAAAAATAAGACATTCAACACCCCTGCCCTAAATTAAAACTGAGAGTGGTTTTGGTGAGCCTAAGTAACAGGAAATGCTGTGTGCTTTCATATACCACCTCTCGTACTGTCTTGACAAGAGGCAGGTATTCTAATATACAGTTATAACACTCCCTATATTAGCTCCCTGCCCCCAGACCATCCAAGTTTTCTACCCTACGATGAGGGATAAATGCCTCACAGAAAAAAATAAATTATGTATTAGACTCTACGGATTTAAAAGCAATGTCCATAGCTCCTTACTGATTAAATATGAAGGTCAATTAACCCTGCTTCACCCATGATCACTGAAGGAGAAGAAGGCCACAAGACATTTTTCTTATGTACTCTCCTTGCCACTGTCTAAAGCCCCACGTGCCCTGGAGGTCACTGGAGGACAGCTGCAACTGGAGCACTACTCAGGTGTGCAGGAGATGGTGCTCAAGGCACTTGTTTGCACCAGACTCCCAGGGCACTTCACATGCAAATGATCAGCTTTCATTTAAATCTAAAAGAGTTGCACTAGAAAATAGCGCTGTTTTTTTTTTAAAAAAAAAAATTATCTGTTTCTTATACCAACTAGATTTTGAAAAGAGGAATAACAACATTTTTCTTAACATATTGGTATGCTGCAAGCATATTGCTACTGGCAATGATGATACAGCATAGCAGTGTAGCTTAGTAGCAGGCAAGAGTTACACTTTTTAAGCTCTCCTCTGCTAGCACTGGCCTCAAATAAACAAACAACACCTTTTTCCCCCAGTGATTCCGACCCACCTCTATGGCCAACTTTAAATAAGTTGAGTTTTGTGTGGTTTGGGTTTGTTTTGTTTTTTGTTTGTTTTTTGTTTTTTTTAATTTAAAGCCTTAGTCCCTTCAAAGAGAACCTCAAGTTTATTTAAAAAAATATTTCTTCTGGGTTAAAGTCAAAAGCTTGAACAGAAACTTGGAAAGTCTGAATGATCAAGAAACAAACAAAAATGCCTGAAATCTATCTCAAAGTGGTCCAAGAACACTTTTAAATGATTCCTCTTACTTTCTTGAAGTGCAAAGATTCCTCATATGTCTGCATCTTAAACCACCCCTCCTTCAGGACTAGAAGCATTAAGTGCTTGGGTTCCCTATATCGTACATACCGAAAGGCAGTAAATATACAAAGATTGAAATGCAGTGGACGTGTTGTATGACTATCACGATCTACTAAACAATTAGCAACTATTGTCTTCTGGACAAGGGACAAGATTCTAAGGGACAGAGGGATATTGGCCTCAGCATCTGCCAAGAAAAGGAACGTTTCAAAGTGATTTACACATTTCAGGCCTCTAACCTTCCAAATTTCGAGTACAAATACACTGACCTGAGGATCCTCAGATGTGCAGCCAAATTTGTCTCTCAGAGTGGCAGGTCGTATGCAGTTTAAATGCTGAATTAAACTTATCAATAAGAAAGACTCTTAAGTGGACACAAAACTGCTCTATCCATGCCAGGAGGCCACCTCTACACTCAGATGAGACACGTAATCAAGAGCTTACAAGGAAAAGCTGCAGGTGGCACCACGTTCTCTGGAAGAGCTTTGTGACTTTGGGAGACTTCTTTAATTCAAAGCAGTCCTTCTCTGTGAACCTGCAAGATATGTGATCTCAGAACTTATTTACCTGCTGGCTGCCACTTGTGGTTATGGTTGAACAAAGCAGGGGCCACAAATTCTTTAACAATGTGGCAGAAACATGGATTTGCAGTGTTATACCTCTGATTAAGGAGTAACAAAACTATAGTGGTCACACAAACTCAATCCCTTTCAGCTACCTCTAGGCATCGATGCGTCCCTATCAGCCCAAGGACCTTCGCAGCTGGAAATAACTGCACCACTTGAACCACAGGCTCATGTTATAACCTGCTGCAAAGGGCTAATTCTATTCAAGTGTATGCAAGCTTAAGGTAAACCAAACAAATCCTCTTCTGCTTCTCTTTCCTATTCAGGGAATAAACACCCTGTCTGACTTCCTGAGCCTGTCAGACTAGCACCTTCTGTGACAAGTTATTTGAGATACTGGAAGAAATAGCAGAAAAAAACAAATACCACAAGTATTCTCTTACCTCCTTTTATACCAAGAGTCTTTTCATGACACACACCTCATTAGAGAAAGTGTTATCTCTGTATCACAGCAAATTTGACTGCACACAAAGAAAGGTCTTACGGGAGCAGAGTCACCATTTCAACTCGTATCTTCAAACTGTATTATGTCCACAGATACCTCTGTCTGGGACTGTAAAACGACAAGTGCCCCAGCAGGCTGGCTGCTGGAAGCAGAACTGGTGCTTAGGCACGCAACTGCTGAAGTTTACTAGGCATTTTAAGGATCTCCTTCTCATTTTTAATACTTCTTCTACAAATCTACCCTATCAAGCTAGCAAAGAAATAAAACACAGGTGGTGAACACTGGAAAATTTCACATGCAAAGGACCACTGTAAAATGACAAAGATACAGGAGACAGAGTAAGGCTTGGCTGGCTGACTCGATGGCTTTTAAGTGAATTGCTCTATTCTTCATCCTCTCTTCAGTTAAAATATTTCCAACTTCTCTGCATAGCCCGACACAGTGCAAGACGGTGCAGGGAGCACAGGTCAGGAGAGGGGAGGCAGCTTTCTGTGCAGGTGCCCCTCCACCTGTGATGCTGGTCAGTTAACACCTGCTCAACAAGCCAATTTTCAATTTTCAGCAAAGAAGGCACATAGCAGCCAGGGAAGCCAGTCTGACAGAATTCTTTCTTGCAACAAATACTTCTAAAAAATAAATAGCTTTCTTGGATATTTCCTCATGTTTAAGTGGCTATTTGATACCCAGCAATTACAAAGAATTTAATCTGGTCAGCAATCTTAATTGTTCTTCCTCCTCCTTTCACAGAAATCACACGCTTTAAAACGAAAGGCCCTTCTATTTATATTACGAGAACAAATTGGCTCTGAAAGTTTAATTTCCCCCAGTATTGTAACCAGACCTGCTGTTCTTCTTATAAAGACAACTGGGACGAGATAGAAATAAAATCAATTTCTGATGGTAGGGCTGCACAGACAGCTAGCTCACATCTCTCCTTTCCAGTGCAGACCCCCTCCTACCTGACATCCACATTTCAAACAAAGTCTGGTCTGCTGCTGTAGCTGCAGGAGAATAACTGCTCAGCATAAATTACCCAAGGATGGCCACTGAAACAAATTTCCAAGAGGCAACTGTCACACTAAACCCTGATGGAGGAGCAAAGGGCTCTAACATTTCACTAGTGTTTTGCATTTTCTGGGTGATTCTTGGTGGGGAGGTGCAGTGTGGTCACTCGCTGCTGCTCACTTTCACAGGGGAAGGCACCAGTGCCAGGGTCTGCTGTAAGGACTGTGTCTTCTCATGATGGAAAAAGACTACAGCTTCTTCAAAAAAAAAATGCCTCCGGTGCATACTCATACTTGTGTGAACATCTACTTGTGCTGGCAGCCGAGCTGGACAATGTAAGTAGGCCTCACACCTCAGAAACCTTTAACCCTGGTGAAACCCAAGAATTCGTGTTCAACCCAACTCAAAGAATACCCTCTCTTGCTCAAAGAATGCCCTCTCTTGATGCTACTTGGATTCAAATTAATTTCCAAGGCTAAAAATAGTCTTTGTCCCTCTTATTTTCCATGCTGAACAGGTAAAACTTCTTAAAAAGATGTGTTCACACTTGACTGCTCTAAAAACTGGGGCTCAGGGGCACTCTTCATTCAGAGAGAAAGTGGCACGTGGCATGGTTACTACTCCCAGTGCAGCAAACATAAAATACCTTGCCAAAAGTACAAGGGCTGGAGCTATAAATGCCAATAAGCTGACAGTGTAACATTACATTTCACAAAAAGATGATAGCTGGAAAAACAAGTGAGAAAGGTCACACAGCATCCTACTTACTTATTTTCCCCATATACTTAGTTTATATTTGGATGTTCATCTACTCTAGCAAGCAAATAAAGAATTGGAAATGACAAATTACTTATGTTTGTTGCATGATACGTACAGGGCAAAAGACTTCCTCTCCGTTCATCTTTTCTCTGCTTTTTCAGCTTATCTGCATGCTTTTGCCATGGGTCCTAAGGTGGGTGAAAACTGCACGCCACAACCTGCGACAACAGGTGCAACTACTGTCACCCAGTGCGATCCCTGTGGCCATGTATTACAGTTACTTCGCAGTAAACTTTTCACCTCTGCTCTTCAGGGGTTTAAAAGTCTAAAGCTTGTTTCAGCATCCCTCACTGGAGAGGTATGCAAGCAGATGAGCTTCTTCTTAGTGTTAAAGGTGAGGTAACTCAAGCTGGCCTGATCTGCACTTGCAATACGAGTAGGAAGCCACTTTGTCTTGCTGCAAGCCATCTTCAGCTGCTTTGTGCTTCCATACATGAGGTGGAATTCAGAGCAACTCAGGGGTAACTGAGCAGTCCTATATTGGCTCTCTGATGGGAATGGCCCTGTGCAGGCTCTTGCCTCTTTGTAAATGGAAGGTGATTCGAAGAAACTTCCTTTGGACTGATATTAAATAGCACTTGCGACGACCTGTCATCCTACATGCTGAGGTTGTTTCTCAGGCAAATACAAAAGACAAGACAGAAAAAACCCACCTCACAACCACCCAAGTTAAAATAAGCCATTTATTGTGGTAGCGAGGAATGCGCACACAGCGTTTGTTTTGATTTGTTTAGATAAGGTGGCTGGAAACAAAGATCCTTAGGAATTTTGGAAAAGCTAACAGAAAAATGTGTGGTTTAAACCAGAACAAAATGTTTAGGTAACTCCCAGTCTTGCAAGTTGGAGTTATACTTGTGAACTTCTGTTCATTCAGCCTAAATCTGAGTGTTTTAATTCTAGTGTCATCTTGAAGAGTTACATAGCCTGCACAGGCAAAGCAGAAAGGATAGCACAGAGCTACGGAAGTCAGGATTTCTTCAGTGGAGTCAGACCTTTTCCCACGTTTATAGAAAACCTACTGAATTTTGAGGGAGCTAGAGGTCTCAAGTCAGAGTAAAGGTCCTTCAGGCTGTCTGCAGTTTACCTGAGGTTTCAGAAGAAAGTCAGTTATCATCCAGAGAGCCTCCCATTAACCTCTGTCGAACATGTTAAATAAGACAGACTTATGGCAAGTTCCTCTAAGCATAACCTGAGAATGTATGGGGTAGCTGCAGACGCAGGGTTGCCATAGCTTTGAGCAGACAGAGTACTTTAACTAAACATATACAGAGAAAATTAGAAAGGAGGAATCCTAACAGTCTGGAAAGAAAAGAATACCTGGTTGCTCTAACACTGCTATCTGTCCATTACCTAAAAGATACCAGCAGTAAGAAACACAGGGCTACTACTCATCAGCACACACTGGGTATGACTAGCCTGTTACAAACCAAGAATCGACACTACAAAATATCAAAACAGCTACACACTTAAAAGAGATGTGTATTCTTCAAGCTGCCTCAGATACTTCTTTTACCGTAATTACTCAGCTGTCATATCTTCTGTATATAATACTGGCAAATGTCAAAACACACCCAATTTTATTCTATTACAACTGATCTGTTTTATTAATAGAGTAGCTCTGTTTATTAAACAACACTATCAGCAATAAAAGTACTTCATGGCAGTGAAAAGACCACCCAGACTCCTTTTCCGTAACATCATTCCTCTCACTCCTGACTCTTAGCCCCCTGACTCACCATCATCACCAGAGATGGGCATTCAGAGGGAAACCTGTACAGCAGCCAGATGATGCTGACCAGACAACTGACATTAGCAGCAACTTTCTGGTGAGACCTCACCTACAGCACTGCATCCAGCTGTGGGGCCCTCAACACTAGAAGGATGTGCACTTGTTGGAGCAGGTTCAGAGGAAGACCACAAAGATGGTCAAAGGGCTGGAGCATCTCTCCTATAAGGGCAGGCTGAGGCAGTTGGGGTTATTCAGCCCAGAGAAGAGAAGGCTCTGAGGAGACCTTATAGTGGCCTTCCAGTACCTGAAGGGGCTACAGCGAAGCTGGGGAGGGGCTGTTCACAAAGGTGTGTAATGATAGTTTTAAACTAGAGCAGCATAGATTTAGATTAGACATTAGGAAGAAGTTCTCTACTATGAGGGTGGTAAAACACTGGCATGTGTTGCCCAGAGAGGTGGTGGAGGCTCCATTCCTGGAGGCATTCAAGGTCAGGTTTGATGGGGCTCTGAGCAACCTGATCTAGTTAAAGATGTCCCTGCTCAGTGCAGGGCGGTTGCATGAGATTACTTTTAAAGGTCCCTTTCAGCCCAACACATTCCATGATCCTATGATCCTGGCTTATCTTCCTAGTCATAATTTTTTTACAGTGCTCACTGTTACAAAATTAAGCTTCTCTGTATTGATGTCAGGGTGTAAAAACTAACATATATGATTGCAGTACAACACCCTACATAAATTTACTGTTAAAACTTGATTCATTCTTCAGTGAATTCATCAACGAATTTCTAAGCAGATGAAACTGTGACACTACATGAATTCTAGGGCTACAGGATCCCTCTGAAATTCCACTGCTTTCTGAGGCACAAGATTCAACTATAAAGCTGAACAAGAGAAAACAGGAATGAGTTTGCCAACAGTAAATACATTGAAACAAGCAACATGTTCCACTATAAGCATACTTCTCCTAATGCAATAATATTTTCTTACTAAAAAAAACCTGCTGGGTTGGAAATATCTGAAAGGGAGGTGAAGGAGAATGCTGAAGGAGCTTTTCCATACTGGGGCAAAAAACCACGCAAAGACAAGAAATTTCCAAGTAGCACAATCTATTCCAAGACAAGGCAGACACTCAAAGTTCACTTAATAAGAAGAAAAACTGAGGCACTCTGAATATCAACACGTGCATACAGGTTTGCACATACTTAATCCTCAAGCGTATCTGAGATTATGAAAGCCATGTGCATTTTAAAGGAAAAATCAATTTCAGTAAAAGATGCATAATATAAAAACCTTGTTGAAGAGAAAGCCACAGAGACCTTTTATTTGTGTGCTAAATGATTAATTTATAGAATATGTGTGAGAGCCTATTTTTTATTGTGTAAGAACGTTACAACGCGTAGGTAGACTAGACCACCTTTGGAGGTCCCTTCCAACTCAGCACATTCAATGACTCTATGACAAGATAAAAACACATTGCATACCATTTCTGTTACTTAAAAGGAACCTTCTCTCAGGCAGACATGAGCATCACAGCTGCTTCATGCGGGAGGTCAGGCAGATAGCTTTTCTGTTCCATCACTGCTGAGAGAGAAACAGGAGCTGCTGCCTCTTGGAGACTGCAGAATTGGCAATGACGATTACTCACATAAACACGTGTCTACAATTTCTCTTTTCTGATTTTTTTTGCAGAATGTTTTTCTCCTCCTTGTATAGGTCTTTGGTTTTCCTCAAGCTTTCTGTCTGGTGTCAGCTGCCCCTCTTCCTCCTGCGGCTTCCTCCATCCACCACCTGCTCACATTTCAGTGAAAGAGGTCACACTAAGTGCATCAAGCCATGTTCCTTCTGTGTAGCATCTTGTAAAAGTGAGATCCTTGTGATTTCAGCATGTTCATCCTGGCTCTGGCCACTCTAGCTTCTTGTGAGGTTCTATGTATGAATCCTATTCTAAATGCAGTGCTGAAACACAACTCATGAACTGCCCAGCAGTCCTCCTGCTTGGCATTTTCAAGTGTTCAGCTACAATCTGGGGTAATGTATCAGTCTCTAAACCAATCTGCTGTCTCACACTCTAGGTAAACATCAGCACTGAGACATTCGGTTTTAATTCACTCCTCTTATTACAACAATAGCAACAATAAAATCAGCTCATAATGATTTCTTGCGCTCAAATTAGCTGCTGAACAAATGAAGGTTCTAACACTGACAAGGATGCAGGGTTTTGGAAAGCAACTGCAAATACTGTACTAGACTGCACACACCATCTGGCAGCTGTCTTTAAGGGCAGTGTAAAGCTCTCTACAGCACCAATCCACCTGAGAGTTGTGGCAATCATATCCACACACGGAAGGAGCTCATCTCGTCCTCTTCCTGGCATTTTTATATAGATAGAGTGACACAGAGGAGGAGCAGGCCTCACTGTAGTAACTCACTGTGGGCTAGAGGAAGACTTTATGCTGAGCTTCACCGCTTGTGTCTGCACATAGGCCAATATATGCTGTGTCATGGCAAATTCTTGGTCTGGGAAAGGCTGGCAGCTTGGAGTGTCTTCCCAACCTGTACTCCTGCATGGTTAATACAGCAGGCTGCACAAAGACAGCTGGAGAAACATGGGTTGGCACTGTAATTTCATGTATTAAAGCATGCAGTCTGGAAAGCATAGGCACAAGAAGAAACCCATAAAGCCCGTCTGTATTTCTTTTGCTGTTAAAATGAAGATGGACAGAACTACACCTTGCATGTGTGGTCCCACCATACAATGACCTCAAAGCACACTGTAGGCACCCAGGTGCTTCACAACATTCCAGGAAACTCCACTTAACAAATTATCTGAATCAGTATTTTTAAACATTTATTTCTTTCTTAGGAGATCACCCTCTTATCACATTTTATCAATGAGTGTGGAGGCTCAGATCCTGATTCTCTCCAGTAAAGCAGCCACCAGACTGGGACAACCTATAACTGGGGTACACTTAAAAAAATAACAAGTGTAAGCAACGTGTCAAATATCTACTCATGGCAAGGAACCAAGCTTGCAAATTAGATGCTGAGACACTAATGCCTAAGATATGAGACTACATCCGAGATGCTGTACAGGTTCTAAGATGTCTGCACTCCATCTTACCCAGGAGCCGCTGATGAATGGTTCTGTGCCAACACCACTTTTATCTCCAGTGCAGGAACTCCTTTCCTGCAATAGAATGAACTGGACCAAAATTTCAACACAAATTGCAACACAGTCCTGGGGGGAGACGCTGAGCAAACTCTGGAAGGAAGGGCTTGGATTACCATCCTGTGAACTACTTGTGGAGCACCACCAAGTAAAATAGCTATCAAAGGGGATAGCCATTTGACTCATGCCTCAGATTATTTGACTCATGTTCTCAGATTATTACTTTAGCCTGAAACTAGAGATTGTCCATTTTGAAGCCTCCTCACCACTTTCCTGCACACAGACAAACACAGGGAAGGCAAGGATGGTTTTCAGTAAAATGCAGTGTAGATTGCATGAAAAATTTCTCATGATGGTTGTCCTCTCTACACCACACAAAAACTGCCCAGGCTGGCATCAATCCTTTTTAGGGTTTTACAATCACCCTTCCTCCTCCTGTAGCTGAACAGATACCCATGAAGAATGGCAACAGAATAACCATGGAGGACTCCATGGAGTCTCTCTACCAAGTGCCTCTTTAGAGTCACAACTGTAGACCAAGTATTAGCTTCACTTTTATTTTTCATTGCCAGTTTCTTGACCGACTGATTAGTAAACAAGGGTTTAGCTTGTGGGAGAGGCTTAACGCCAAGATTTCTTGTGCATTATTAACAGTTACTGTGAAGTACTGCAACTGTAATCACTTCTAGGCTGAAAGCCTGAGGTTTGGAGTACAATCTATTTGTTTGGTGTTTGCCCAGCTCTTCTTTGAACAGCATTCTCTGGTCATAGAGCCGATCTGGAACAAACTGTAGCTGTTTACTTTCTTAGGAGCAGCCGTGGGGCCAGGGTAAGGGGCTGGGGCAGTGGCAGCTGCCAGTTAATGCAGCCACATGTGCCTGTGTCATCCCCTCCAAAACTCCTTCCCCTGACCAAAACTACTTCTCCTTGCCCTAGGCTCCCAAAATACACCTAGGCACCTGTCTGACTTTATTGACCACAGGGTAGCTTCTCTCATTTTGATGCAGAAGCTTTGGAACTTGGGACGCTGGGAAAAATCTCAAGCTGATTTTCACAAAACAAAAAAAACATACAGCACTTCCCCCCACCCCCCCAGCTGGCATGTTAGTTTTGGTGGTTTCCCTTTCTGTCAGAAAGGTTAACAAGAACTTGCTCATTCAAAGAGAACTTGTATGAGGAGGATGAAAATGCATTTTATTTTTCTTTTTATAAGCTTTATTTTCTTTTTATAAGCAACTCAGTAAATGACAGCAGAGCTGTGTGTACTCTGTGAGCTGAATAATATTTATCAAAACAGGCACATTCAAAATAAGGCAGGGACCTAAATTAGTTACTGTAACCAGAAAAAATAAATACAAGACCTAATCTCAGAACTCAATTTGTATTCTTTATGATGACTTAAAGCTGGCAGTCCTCATCATGTGAGAGCCGTGAGCTATAAATAAATTTAGCTTAGAACAAACGAACATTTTTTACATGCAGGACTTAATGCATTACAGTTTTCTGGCAGGACAAAAAATAACACCAACCCAAAACCATGTCTCATTTTTAATGAAAAAAAGCGCCAGTAAAGCAGATCTCCAAAAAAGGAAATCTCTAATCTGCAAGTGCAAGTATCCAAGCATGTCTCCAACTCTTCCCATTCAGTTTAATAAGAGAGCAAACCAGGCCACCAGAAGTTTACAGACTAATGCAATTACAGGGTGGCTCAATAAGCGCTGATTTGTCTGCTATCTACGACACGTAAGATAAAGTTATGTTAACAGGTCTGGTTTTCCTTTCACAAAGCTGAATACCCACCAATCGATTAATTAGAATGGATATTTTTGATGGAGGAAAGTAGCAGGCAGTAGCTGGCAGAGATATGAATAAACATTTCTTACAGCTATTTTTAAAATCCATTAACTAACTGAATAATTGGATTTACCTATAAATAACAAATGCATTTTCATCAGATAGCATTTAACATTTCTTACATCACAGGTGAAAAAAAAATCCTCTTAGTAGGTCTAGTATTAAAAGGAAAATAAAATTAAACCCGTAATCATAGCACCACTTCAAAATCACCATGAACTTTCACCAGTTCTGTGAAGACAAGGATACAAAAGTAACATTAAAAAGTCACTCACTGAAAAAAAAGCCACTTGAAGAAAACCAAGTTGTTTTGCTGTTTGCAAGTGGGACGAACGTGGGAAACAGCCTCTCTTTTGGAATGGTGAGCGGCTGCTTGCACATGGACAACAGTGGTGACCTGGACCAGCTCCAGATGTACTGAAAGCAGAGATCATTGTTTTTTGGAACCACAAACACTGCAGATCAGGCCTTTAAAACAGAAATGCTGGAACCCTGGTGATTAAACTCTCAGACTCAGACCCTAAAAAACCACCTTAAAAAGTGGTTTCTGGGGCTGATATATCTAGACATTACCGATGAGTATACATTCAGATTCAAATGCTGAATTTGAAGTGTTCAACTCCGCAAGTTAAAAGGAAAAATAAAACGTACACCAGAGGAACAATCTGATCACCAACATAACCCCTAATTGTTGATAAATCTCAGACTCTGAAAGTAAAGGTGTACAGTACTAGTTAATTTTCACCACAATCTCAAAAGAAAATTACCCAGACCACTTTTAAAGTTTGTTGATGGTTGACTTTAAAACACCCACACAATAGTTCAATAGGCTGACATTCCTCCAAATCAAGGACAATCATTACTCATTTTGTTGACTAGGAGAAGTACTCAGCTTGCAAAAGGATAAGTCATCTTGACCTAGGTGGGACCTCTGGGTTTTTCTGTACGGCCACGGGAAGAGCATGTTGTTCTTCCACCCATCAACAGTTTTCAGAACACCTTGGTACTCTGCTCAGTGGGCACTGGCCCGCTTGGCTACACCTTCCAACTTCGAATTTTGAATAGACGTGCATAAAGAAGTATTTCATATTATGTCAGTTGATAACTTCCAAAACCACATCTGGACAAAGGTTTGCTGAGCAAGTCAGATGAGCAGAATTTACCCAAAGGTAAAGTAGGGAGTCGTGGACATCTCAGCAATCAACTAAGTAAGAACCTGGCTAATGTGCTTATCGTTGCGTTAGCACTGACATCTCTTCTAACCAATTAGTGTGGCCTCAAAAAGGATAAAAAAAGACCATAGCTTTGCGAGGTGATGCGACAACCAGCTACTAGTGAAGCACTGTCAAAACCCACAGTGTAACCAGGGCTACATCTTCAAAGCTGAGCTCACCCAGAATCATAGCTGCATGTTGCGTACCTTCAGCTCTCTGTGGCGCACACAGAAAACTCATTCCTGAGTTTGGCAGAGGAACTATTTGGGGCTAGTAACACAGGCTGGAGTCCACATGCCTGCTGAGCTCATCCTTAAACCTGCAGAAAGGGAGGGATGTGACTGGTGACAGTCCTTATTCAATCCAAAGGATGAGGATGCAAGACTCTGATGTCAACACACATTTGAATTTTGCAGTGTAAAAAAAAAGTCATGTAACTACAGCCCCGAACTATGCAAAAATCACAAACAGAACTCTGAGACACTTCGTCTTGAGCATTTCATCATGAAATCTGATCAATGCTCAGAAGCTCTAGACACTGATGTGGACCTCAATGTACTGGATAAGATTCTAGTTTTAACACAGCAGTAATAACCTGGTCACAGTTTCTAAACAGAGCTAAGCAAAGAGGTGGATACATGACGGTAAGGTGCAGCATCAGGCAACAAGGCAAAATATTATGGATGAAAAGCAGAGGCCACGTAAACACCATCAGCATTACTGTTCCCAGATACACGTGTGTGTTGCCATCACTACAAGGGTGAGACTTGAAGGAAGACACTGAGAAGGTTTTTCAGATGGTTAGACAGACTGTAATTAAAGCCATAAATCAGAATTTCTCTCAAGGAAAAAAAATCATCACTCAACAATCTTCAGACAAAGCCAACTTCTCAGAAGACAAAGGAACACAAGACATTTCTGACTGCACTGAGGAGTATTCAGGGAGACCAAGAGTAAAATAATGCATGTCTTCTAACAGGAAGCTGTTAGGAGTGAATACAATTAACACAGGGAACAATTTAATGCAGGGTGTAATAAAGGCTTCCTTGCAGGACATGTGGAATCAAAACTGGATGTTTTTCTAAAAGATGAGCTCTAACCCAAACAGAAGTCAATTTAGGATGTCCAGTGGTCTATGTTACAACGAATGCCAGTCATAATGTGATCAGAGCTGACTCTTTAAACTTTTAACCTATGAATTCCCGTTCGTCCCCATGTGTTGCCTGATCTAGTTGAGAGGCATCCCTGCCCATGACAGGAGGTTGGATTAAATGACTTCCAAGGTCCCTTCCAGCCTAGGCCATTCTATGATTCTATGACCTATGAATATAATGAGTCATGAATACCAACAGTACTGTTCCTTCCTCCAATGACGTGTCTGGTGATATGGAGCTTGGAAGTGGGTGGGTTATGATTAATGATGTATTTTACAGTGACTTTGCTCAAGAACTTTTTTCCCTGATGATTGCCATGCCTCGGACAAATTCTTCTTCCAGGAATTATGATAAAAATTGACTTCAGCAAAAGCTCCATTTTTTGTCCTTAAGTCCAGGTATGCTTTCCCAGCACAAAATGAGCAAGGATCTTCTAATAGGAGCTAGAGTCAAGTTTTTATTATTTACAATTTCTGCCAAAAAGGGCCCAGAATAAATTACGAATCCATCATTACAATACGGTTCTTATTTCTGCCAGGCAATGGCAGTGAAGGTACACAGCAGCATGCTTAAACATATAGTTTAACTGTCTTGAGAAAGGGCTCTGATAGTGTTTCTCACTGAATGAATAGAGAGAACATGGTGGTGAGCTCAAAACAGAGTAAGACATTTCCGCTGGTCAGCTTCTGGTTGCCCATCAGGGAACCTCCTGATAGCATCACTCCTTTTTTCCTGCAATTGATCATTACTACCTCTCTTTTGCCTTCTCCACTCACTTAACGTTAAGGGCACTGGGGCCTTCATTTCACGTATCACCTTCCTGTAATTTCTGCTCCTGGATGCATGGGTCTGTTTATCCCTTATTTTCACCTCCCTTTGCTTAAAGTTCTTCCATTCTTACACCATTTCTAGGGTCTGTTGCTACCTTTATTATTTCCTTTCTGCCCCTCTGGCAGACAAGTGACTGGGATTCCTACAAGCAGGGTGTTAAGATTTAAATTCTAAATCCAGGCTGAGCTCAGTCGAGATGAATGCATGGTATTCTGCAGCATGTTAAACAAGTTTTTGACATTTGCAATACGTTCTGTGGATGTCTGGAACTCTCACTTCTCGGCTTCAGGTTTCCTGATTTTTATTACTGTCAGCAAAATCCATGCTTTGGTGCCTAGACTATTCCCTGATTTGCTCTGATGTTGCATTCAAAAATTAACCAGCAATCTCCAAGCTGACTGATGCTGATATGCTGAGAACAATATCTCTCACCTGGCCAGCAGTGATGCCCCTTATCAAAGCAGATATATTTTACCATGAAGGCAATAATTAGAAAAGTCAAAAGGCACGAAAGCCTTGAAAGAAATAGAGGTTTCAGTTTGGAGGCACACAGTTAAAAACACATTGCTGAAAATTAGCAAGGAGTATTACTGCAACCTAGAAAGTAATAAACTACACAAACAATCAGGTCTTCTTGTTGTTAGAAGATACTTCTCTAAATTACATATTGGGATCCCAGATTACTAATTCAAATCAATGTTTTTTGCTTATTTGCATTTCTTTAATCTCGGAACAAGATTTCTTAGTATTAAATTGCTGGGCTGGGATGCTCAAGGGTAACCAGACAAATATCACAAGACTTGAATGCAGGACCTTCCCTCTTCCATTCAGTTAATGATCTTTCGTCTAAAGTACCTGCTGGCTTGTATTTTTGTTTTCTAACCTCACCAAAAATCTTATTTCAAAATTCTGATTCCTAGAGGATTTAAATTCCAAGATATGGAAAGTACAAGAAAATGCTGGTTGTTTAAGAATTCTCTCTTTTTTTTTTTTCTTTTTACCCCTCCCCTCCAAATGTAATTATAAAATAGCATTTGTAGTTCTCAAAAGAAAACTCGAAATGTCTTCCTCTTAATGGTAGCCCGGAAACATCACCTCCAACTCCTTAAAGGACAATGATTCAAATCCTATTCCCACAAGCTTCTTCTTCAACCTATTAAAAACACTTAACTTGCTCATATGAAAAAAAAAGGGCCAAGAGCGCTTCTATACCTTGGGCAGACCTGTGTTGCATGAGGACAACACTTGAAGGCTAAAGACTAAGAGGGAAAATGGAAGTTGAAGAGAATTGGGAGCACTTTTGAAAGGCAGAATTATGGACATCATGTAGCAACAGAAACAACAATCTAGAAGCGGTTTAAGAGTGTTTTGCAGGAGAGTGATTACGAACAGCAGAGATAAAATGACCCATGTTACTACAATAATGTGCACAAACAGGTATTCCTGGCACTTGATGGTACTAAATCTCCCCAGTCATACAGTAATAAAATGAATTCCATCTGCTCTGATGTCACTACTAAAGTCCCAGAAAGCCAAGAAATACCATTTAAAAGCATAAAAATGTAGCTATTTAGTACCTTTTCTTTTCCTCGCGCTTTTTAAGCCCTCAGGTCAGTGTAACTTTTCTGCAAGCTTTTCTCTGCAACCAGAGAAAGCTAGAAACTTTTCTTTAATTATTTTTAAAGCATGCTGAAATCCTTCTATGCTCCTTCAATTGCATGGATTGAGAGTTTCAGAGAAATGCTAACTGCTCCAACACTCAGAACAGAAACAAAAAACCTGGCAGTACAGAGAGGACAGAACCACTCACGAGCAAGCAAGTACCATACAGCCATGCTGGGCTTTCATTGTCTTCTGTTTATTTTGTTGGACAATGAGGTGCTTTGCTACGACCTTGTATGCTGAGAAGAGGACTGGCAGTACCTGATCCAAATCTATGCAATCAGAGTCATCTTCTGCTACAGCATAATGTTAAGTGTAAGTCAGCTCCTCCTAGGATGTTTTTGTATTTACTTGTTACCAAGACAAACTACCAGTCTGAAAACACTTCAGTTGTAAAACAAGATGATTATTTTTCACTGTGTAGGGTTATTTATTTGCCTGAGAACACAGGTTCTTATAATGACTGGAGAGAAATGTTAGATATCACTCTCAAGAGACTGCTTCCTGAAAAATGCCAGGAAATTGCATCAGCTCTGTACTCTGAAGAGAACAAGCCATGAGTTAATTCATCTGAGTCACTGAAGATATAATGAGAACAGTTTTGGTTAGGTATGAAAATTTTCTTGCTTTTGGTGCTGAGGTTAATAGGTGGTAGTTGGAATCTGGGAACCATGAACTAGAAGCAGATTATTTGCATGTAAAAATAACTTCCATATTTCTTCCACATCTTGCCTTTACCACATCACCTAATAAAGTACTAAAACCTAGAGACACTAGAACAAACTGCTGTATAAAGAAAAAACACCACTGAGCCAAGTAAAACGCAGCCCAACATAATTGAAGGATCACATGTACTTTTACCAACAAGACCTTTTCAGTTTTATCTGATCTTAAATTCAAAAGAGTTCAGTGTAAACATGCAGCAACGCAACAGTTCAGTAAAATTTAGAATGCCAAATGTGATAGAGCAACTGTAGAATTTTAGTAATTCGCAGTCTTGCAATTTTTTTTCTGGTAAGGCTTATGATGTCCTTTAGTCACACACCTCGAAAGGCTGTGATTCTGCTTTAAGGAATTTATGTTCTTGCAGTTCCCTCTTACTTCCTAAGGGCTGAGCACAAATTACAGCTTTATAAATGAGCAGCATTCATTAAATCAAATTACTAGTAATACTGCACTGCCTAAATGTGCCCCTAATTAGTCTTAGAACAGTTCTGCTATGTACCAAGAGACAAGAGGTGGCCCTGCCTTTTCACTAATTGTATCTGTGCTCACTCCAAAGTCCCTAGCAATAACGTTTCAGCAAAACCTCTCCATTTTTGGAATCAGTATAAATAGTACCTCCAAAATACTGTGAAATTATCTTTGTAATCCCAGCTCTACACCCATTCAGACCTAGGATAGTTTTGCCACTGACTTAGGCTGTAAGCCCAAATGTTGACCACAGCCTTCACGAAAGTCAAAGGTGAACTGGACAGTCTTCCAAGTGTGAAATTCTAAGTGCTGATTTTGGCTGGACCACGGGCTTACCTAAAAGTAGAGATGAAACGCTGCAGCCTTCCTCCAGAAAGGTCAACAGTGTACTCTCATCAGTTGTCTAATTAACATGATTTAATGAATATTAATGTACAGCAGTGCCTGCATAAGCAAAAGGTAATGTGAAATTCATCACTGGTTTGACTAAATTAGCTCATTGCAACAGAGAAATGCAAATTACAGAAACAAATATTTATATTCAGCTGTATTGTTTGTCTGCAACATCTACAAGGCAGAACTGTCAACTAGGGGCTACGGACAGCTTCCACATCGTGTCCACATTTGAGGTTTCAAAGCGCCCTAGCACAACCCAGAGAAAGTCCTGTGGGATTCACACCTTCTGAGCACAGCTGTATCACAGCTTGATCCTGGATAGTTGTCCACGCACATGTGAAATGAACGCATGGTATGTGGACAGCAGGCTATGACTTCATAGCCTGGCACAGCCACAGCAGGCATGACTTCATTGATATGGGGGTGCAGTATCACTTATTAGGGGGAAGCCATCTCTGCTCAATGGATTTTAATTAGAACAGAAATACATATATTCCTGTTTGAGCTGGTATCACAACCACAAGACTGTATGGCAAGGAGAGTAAAGGTATTTAATCTTTTAACCTTTTTGACAGAATGTGGGCACTTGATTTCATGTGATGTGAGTGTTCCTGAGCCACCCTATTTAATTGTTGGCTTAGGCAATACCCCGAATTGAAGTCCAGAGACTGAACTGCAGCCAATGCTGGCATTCTGCTTTCTGACACCTTAATGCATTTGGATCTGAATAGCCAAAATTTATTATCATCGCTCTAGTGCTAGAACAGCTCTGCACTGCATTCAATTCAATGAAGAATACCATGCCTTCAGGGATCCATCAGACACACGGCCAAATTTTCTTTTCATCTACAGCTTCTGGTAATACACTGGGTGTCTCAGATATGCCGTAACTTATGACTGCAGATCTGTCTATTAAAATAGAACCAGGGCAAAAAAAGCACTTCATGGACTTTCCGAGTATTTCTTTTTTCCAATAATGCTTGGTTAAGAAACTGGGTAGAAAAAAGCAGGGACAAACTTCTGCAAAAACACAGTGTTTAGAGACTTGTTAATTGTGAAAGACACTACCACATACATTGCAGATTTATATTTATCCATAGGTAAGCTTTTATAATATGGTAAGGCATAGCTAAAAACCTAAAACATCTGCTGAAAGAGATCCCACAACCATCCCAGAGAGGAATTTGCACAAATACTAGCACTTTGGAAGTCCTCGTGCCACTCTTTCGACACCACCTCCATCCCAAAGAAGATTACATAATAACTGATAAGTGATCTATACAATCTGTACAGTTTGGATCCCTTAAGACAAATGGATTAAAAAGGGAATAGTCAAAATGGACTTAGCAACAAAAAATTCAAGCTACCTTTGTACAGAAAAATAGCTGTATATACAGACCTTGATCATTCTGTTTCCAAGTATGCACTTCTCTAGAAAGACTGATAAAAAAGATCAATCTCCAAAAATCATAAAAGCTAATGAGACCCAAGTAAAAAAAAAATTATACAAATACCATTTTAATTTTGATTTGCCTCTGTCAGGGGAAGTGGGGTCAGAAATAAGCAAACCTGAGAGTAGTATTTAGAAGCCATATTCGTCAGTATTTCTTTGCCACTTTTTATGATAGAAATCTATTTTAAAAAATTAAAGGCATTTCTGGCACTTGGCATTTTTGGAAAGAAAAAACATACCAAATATTTCAAGACCTGTGATAAAATCAGGAGACCTGAGGAAACATAATAGGTATTTTTGAATTGCAAAGTAACTCTTTCATATTAAATGCCATCAGAGACTAGTAGACTACTTTCATGGAAAAGAATACTGCAACATACTGCAAAAATAAGTGTACAAATAATGACAGGCCACGCTGATTTACATTTATACTTTTCAGATGTCATAGTCTTGCCTCCAGTTGTTCTACTGCTATAGTTAATTGTTACACTTTCATTGAGTCCTCAAGGCTAGCAGTCTTACAGAAAACACAATTTAAAAGACAACTAACAAGTATTAAGCAACTAGTGGGACTCAATCAGAAGACATGGATTTCATTCTCCTATCTGCTGCTGACTTGCTGCATGATGTTGAATAAAATACTTAACTTATCCAGGCTAGAAACCTATCTTAACATGCATCTTTTAACTAATTAATTCATCCTTGTGAACTTTGCAGAAGCCTAGGGGTAGAAGGGGCTAAGGAAATTAAAATTATTAACAATATTTTCCTACATACAGAGGCACAGTGACATACATTTGCTGTATGAATATAAACCCAGAGACACAAAACCACACATAACATATTTCCACATAACTTCTTCTGACTTGCTCCCTGCAGAAGCAGCAACATGGAAATACTCAATGGCAGAATAAACACTACACATCCCTACAGATTCTTTGTTTTCTGTATAGGTAGCTCTGACACTGCATCCCTTTACAATACATTCTTAAGAATACATATTATGCTTGTTTAACAATATTATGAAAATAAATTGTTCTTACCCTCAGCCCCTGCTCCATGGACAAGCAGAGGACCTGCCAGGGCGCTGTGTACCTGAACATGTTTGGCCCCTTCAGTAGACAGACTAGATAGCTAAAGGCACACAGGTCTCTCAGGTCTCCTGGTTGCTGTTCATCTGAGGGATGCTTAAATTGAGAGAAATCCTTTAGTTGTACTCTTCAAGGGCCCCCTGAGCAGACTCTAAGACAGCGTGACAGCCACTCCACTTGCACCCTGAGGAACTGAATAAGTAATTCAGTAAGAGGCTTTTTGCTTGGCAAGAGCTTAGCTCAAACTCAATTAGGATAAATAGGATGATAACCTTTGAACCTCCCACTCCTCCCCTTGGAGGAGCTGGTGGTGGACAGCATGTCACCACAGCAGGGTCGCTCCCTTCCTTGCAAATCTTGAGTTTGTTTTTATTTCCACTGCTGGCATTTGACTCTGCTTCACAAGTCCAGAAGCAGCTATCAGAGACCATCTGTAAGCTTAGTATTTTCTTTTTTCTGTTATGTTTTAGGCTGGCTCAGAAGAAATCCCTTTTGTCCCTGTCAGGAGGGATTCCTCTTACCTGTCTTTGGCATCCTGACCTCTCCTTGGCATTCAGCAAGACTTAGCTGAATAAATTCATACAGAAGCTGTTATAAATGCTCTCATGATAAAACTGTAGTAAACAAAGGTACCAACCTAAATGAAACTCAGAGGTTTTCTCCAAAATGCTCCCTGCAGTGAGCTCTTTGCAACACATGAAATATGCTGCAGCCTTTCTTGTGATTAAGTTTTTCTTAATGGATTTTCAGTTTTTCAGTCAAAGATCAAGGCCTAGTCTTTAAGAGATAAAGTAGCAAACGAGTAATGCTCTGTTATTTTCTACATTTATGTTATCTCACTGACAAACTGAAAAGGTACTTCTGTACCCTAGTGCTACTCAAAACAGTGGGAGGCTGTAGGCACACCATGGCCAAGTTTGCTTTTTCATGGCAGTTGCTGGTACATACAACCATCACAAACACAAACCCAGCCACATGGATCAAGCAGCTAACTCACCCTGACACTTGTGTGTTTCTTTTTCCCCTTCAGTATGGAAAAAAGTAGTTTTAGATTTATATCAATTCAAGCCTGACTCAGTGACCCCCAATATCTTATCTTCAGCACTGATACAATCCCACACAACTGAATCGCAGAGATTCAGGGAGAACTGTGCAAGACCTGTCTCTATAGCTACTTCCAGTAGAGAACTGAAGCACAGCACTGCTCCCCATCCACTCAGTGTACTGAAAATAATCACAACGCAGTTCTGCAAGTACTACTGCAGCACAAATACCAGCAAAACCAGCAGTTTTGTTAAAAAGAATCTCTGAGAAAATGTATCTCCTCACAAATATTTTGTCTTTTTTGACAGCGAAGTGATAGCCACGAAAAAAAGCTACACAAGTACGAAAGTGCTGATTTCACCAAGTACGTGGCAAACAAGAAACACACACTTGAGCTCCAGCTCTGCTGAGAAGTTTATTACTACAGCCGTTATTTGTTGCATGCACACAATTAACACAGATGTGGCACCAATTAAAAAAAATGTTAAAGTGAAGATCCGTTTAAAATTATCAAAATGATGCACTACATACACCACTTAGCAGTAGCTTTAACAAAATCTATACAGCCTTGACTGCACAGTACATAAAGCCATGGCTTCGCCTCAGCTTACTGATGCAGCTTGCTCAATAACCAGACATGGGAGCAACTCTCTTTTGCTTCCCCTCTTTCTGCATTTTACCTTCTTGCACTGATACTTCTGAAGTCTAGTTATTTTTGCACTGGCTGAAAGTGACTTAAGCCAGAATAAACCCAGGTACTATAGCTAATATTTCACCGGTTAGTATGTTTTTACAGCAATCGTAAAAAGTGCAAATGACAAATCCTCTTCCTCAGTAAGAATCTGGACATGATGCTAACAAAGATCATGGCAGGACTTAGTTTACAAACACAAACCAAATGAAATGACTAAAGGTAGAAATGCAGATTTTGCTGAGAAACAGCAAACGGCCACACATCATTTGAAACTTCCCATGGTCAGATATGCAAACAAGCATATGGAAACAAGCCTGTCTATGTGCATTTTCATCTTGCAGCCTGCTAGTATCTTCTTTTTATTGTCGCAGGCTGTGTGTCTTGTTCATTATCCACATGATGAAGTCTGTATCACAGGATTTAATTCTGCAGGTAAATAAGAATATAGATACAGAATGGATCAACCTAAGTACTAAGATACAATGCTGAAGACTTTTTGGTGAACTAGGTCTGCCAAAACATCTGAAACCTAGGAGATCCCAAGGAAAATCTTAACGACAAAATGCTTTGGCCTAATACAGAATACTAAATAAGCTTCTTAGAAGAACGCTGATCTTTGCTTTTCCTAGTGGATGAACTGAGTGCTGTCGAATAGCTTAGGAACTGATAGCCAAAACCAATGTGATATATCAACCACAACTAGGATAGTTAATTAACTGTGACCAATACATTAAAGCCACTTTTACATCTTTTGCATTAAGGAAATATTCGTGCAGGTAAAGTTGAAAGTTGAAAAGACATAACCTGAACTTTTGTGACCTTGCAGTCATACAAATACAACCTGCTCATTTACTGCAAAAATTACTCTTCTTCCCCCTTCATTTTGGGCTTTTCCGACTCTCTTTTTTCATAAAAAACCCCACCAGGACTACTTAAAGAGCTTCCCCCCACAGACAATTTTAAGTGAAAAATCACAGCACTGCGGATGTCAGGAAATTAATATAAACATTCCCATACTGAGATCAGAAAGTTAATGCAATTGTTGACTTGTCTTCAGGTGGAAAGAGCAAACAAACAGATAAACTACAGCGAAGCCACAAAGAGATATGACCATGCCATCCAAGAGGGAGTTTTACTGACTCTGACCACACATGTCAATGAATGCCGACTGCCCCTGAAAACCCTCCTTCTTCCCTCTTACCAGCAACCATTAACACCAAGGCAGAGCTTTCCAGGATTCAGAGGTCAAAATACTAACCCTCACAGCATATTTCTCCAACGGGTTGTTCTCAGGAGAGTTAGTGTTGATACCTTCTTAGACAAGGTAGGCATGATTTACAGTAGCGATGCAAAATACAATCAGTCCTCACAGAAGAATGCAAAGCATATACCAACAAACACCACACCCACATTTTGTGGTTTGTGTTTCTCAAGCAAGGGTCACTAGACTTCCTGTGAGACTCTGAGAGCACAGGATTTATCAGTGCTGCCTTTCTACGCCTCCTTTTATTTCCCAATAAATACAAAGCCTTTGGATAAGGTTAAGAACTTAATCAAGCTGATGAAGTCATAAAAGTTGTTTGTCTTCCAGTTGTCCATGAGTAAAGAAGATGAGACACTCCACCAAAGAGATTAAACCTGCTGTGAAAAATGCATGTGGATAAAATAGTAGACTGGAATTTATAAGATCAAATCCAATCCTAGGCTCTGAAGTCTCGGGAAAAATCACTTAATCTCTCTGTGCCTTTTATCAGAAAAGTGTTTATAGCATATTTTGTGAATTATGTGCAAAAAGTATGTTTAAGAGGACACTTTCTAATTCATTTCCTTCTTTGAAGGATGCAAGAAAAGTAATCCTTGTGTGAGAGAAGTACCCTTATTGCATCTTTTTTTATTGTGGTATGCAAAGAGCACAGGAGGAAAAGACACCCAAGATTTTCCATTTCCAATTTTCATTTTACTCCCTGTTAAAATGGTTCACCGCATTTTCCTGGTCTCTCAGTGCTCCGTGGAAATGTCACATCTCACGCAGCACGGTGCATTGCAGATACAGTCCCAGAAGTGCGAGGAAGACCTCAGCTTCCCTTCCTCTGCTCACCACTTCAGACACTTGACAACAAGACATCTGAAGTTTCCTGAAATGCCTTTGGTTTTGCTTTTTGTGTAAACAAAAAACTGGTGTGGGAAATAATGTGTTACTGTGCTCTGCTTTTTTCCCTTACAAAAGGCAGAAAACTAGATTTGCACCTGTTGCATAGAATGTAGCCTGGCTGGCATAATACACTGCTATATAGCAGCCAGGCGCTCTCTTAGTCCTGGAAATGGGCACTCAAAAACTTCAAGTAATTGCAAGGTTTGGCAACAGCAAAATGCTTGGTTTGATGATATGAAATTTGGGCAGAAGTACTTACAAGTCTAATCTTGCCTAGATTCAATCTGTAATTACTGAACTTCATGAGAACAATATTGCAATGACAAAAACTGCAGTACTGAATACGAATGCTCAAGAATTCATCTTGCTGAGCTCCTCAGTAAAGAGTGACAGGTATTTCTAATATTTGCTTCCTTGTTTGTTTTTTTTATGACTATTATTATGTTCTACTGTACTATTCCTTATTACTACTAGTACTAGTGCTAGTACTACCGCTACTACCGCTACTTCTGCTACTTGTGCTATATTGTTATGGTTCTACTGTACTGCTCCTCCCTCCCTGGGGCAAGAATCCTCCCAGAGGAACAAAGACCTGGTTTTCCATTCCTACCTCCTGCTTGGCAAGGAGTGAGCCAGAAATTTCAGAGGGGCCAGTGTCTAAATCTCTTGATTTAAATTTATCACTTTGTTCATCTTACCTCCTCTCCACTGTTGTACGTCATTTTGTTATCCTCATTTTATACGCGACACAAAAGATTCAAAGTTATCTCTAACACCAGACAATCTGTGCCAGATATCAGACAGTATACAAAAAATACGCAATGTCAGTAACATGAGGAGCCTGTCTCTTCGAATCATATATCCCAAAGGCTAAGCATATTTCCGTAAGGAAAAGCTTGGAAAAAAACAGAGAATCTGAGGACTAGATGGGAATCCTGGAGCATGCAAACCTGGAAAACATCCTGTGGCTTCATGGAAGAAAGTCAATTTATCATGAATGTGAGAAAATGATTTTGTCTTAAGCCCAAAACATTGGTCTTTTTTCTTCCTTTCAGTCGGTCTAATAAAAGATTATGCTTCTTTCCACAAAACCAGTCACTGGTTGCCTCATAAAACTCTGTTGATACAATACTGCTATTATTACTAAATGTCCCTCCTGCTAACAAAAAAAAGTGTCATCTGTGGCACACATTGTATAGTGATTACAGTATCAGCTTATACTTGTTGCTCCAAAGCTCCAAGAAGAGCACAGGCAAGAAGTTGGTCAGTACCAAATAATTTCCTCAATACTTAGAAAATCTTATTCCATCAAGAGAAAAAGCCTTTATTCTGAAAAAGAAAGGTCAAAAATAAAACACCTAACTAGGTGACTATGGGCTGGACTAACTTTATCTGGGAAGATTAACTCACATTAACAATAGAAACTTGAGAAGCATGACTTTCTACCGATTGAAAGAAAAGCTATTAAGAAAGGGTTTAAGAAAAAGGTAGACTATCCAAATTCTCTGCAATTAAGCTATAAGTATTGTTTTTTGATGACATTTCTCAGAAGGAATGGATGGGATCATGAAGACTAAGATCTTACCAGCCACTGGATGCAAAACTTCCCTTGAATACATCATTCTGTGCACTGCATACAACTGGTAATGATACAGAGGCATGAACTGTTTTCCAATCCTACAGAAAATTACTTGGTTTGGTGAAGATCTGTAAGTGCTTACCAGCATGTTGTGAAACAAATCCTGCCACCAGAAATAGAGGCTGAAGAGATTTTGCAAGCCACAGTCTGGCTGTGGGATCTCACCAATCTGTACTTTTAAGGCATAGCTCAAAACACATGGAATTAAATGGGTATCTAACTGTACAGTGCATTGACTTCTGGACTGGGCTCATTCTCTGGTATTCACATGGCTCTCCCTAAACAGGAAATCCTGAATTTCCACTCAAATTCTTTTCAAATCAGATTCAACCTCTGCTTGCCCACCTTTTAACCTCTGAAAAACCAAATGCCAAATGCTTCTGCAAGTGGGAAAGATGACAAAAAATCCGAAACAATTAGCAGAAAAGTCCCTTAAATTCTTCACTGTAACACGTTTTATATATATGTAGTTTCCTATGTCAGTACTTCCGACACATCTGCATCAGAAGGTAGTGTGGGATGGATATAAACTGGCTATCCTGGAAGACACTGAGTGACTACCTAACAATTCTCCCTCTCAGTTTTTATAGGGTGTCCCTCCATAAGTAAACTTGTTCCTAGGCTGTCTACTCAAGTGTTTATGTACTAATTGTGAAAGTGCAACCTCTAGGTCATTTGGCAGAAAGTAGCACAAGCACGTGCATAAGCATACTTGCATAAGCATAGTCAGGATCACATGTAGCATCATCATGGAAAAACTGTCTTCACGAGCCCAACAGCACTTACAGTGGTGCTGGCACTGTGGTTTGATGCTGATGCAAAGAGAGCAGACAGTCATGATCACATGGCAGTGCAAGGAGTTTCCGTGATCCTGCTCACCTCCTCCTTGGCAGTGCTCGTTTTGGTTGTCTGTCTGGTGATATGGCTTAAAAGCAATCTCAGTGAAAAGGAGAAAACAACACAGTTCATGGCCATCTGGATGTAGGTTTCAAGCGAACAAACACGAACATCACCCAACATAAATGGGCACTGCAGTCTCCTAAGCACTGAACTTACATTGGATGGTGAGCTACTGAGTCACTAGTTAGGCAACCCCCTCCTAATCCCGTGAAATTTGTTCAACTCATAGTATGAAGCAGTGTTTGTGTTCAGTTCAAATCCAAAAACGTGCTTTTCACTTGCAGTATCTCAGTCCCCACTGCAAAATTGCTGCAGAAACTTTAATAAATGCCTGTTGTGAATAGACTCATATAGCAAAGAAACAAGATCTCCTATTTCATCTAGTCCCACCGCCTGTTACGGCAAGAAAGCGTTACAGCTCATCCTCTTCATGAACTTATTCAAGGTCTGTCTTTAAAATCAGCTAAGAAAATTTGTCCCCAGTGTTGCCATGGAAGTGTTAGTCTGATCCTTAAGGTCTGGCTTCTTGTTTCTTGTCTACATCTACTAATGCCTAGTTCATCCCTGGTTCGTTCTTTTCCAGTACTGACCATTTGGTTTAGTAACCTACTGCCCTTCTTGCTGTTTCCTTTCCTGATGCACATACAAACTTCTGATATATCCCAGTCTGCATTTTTCTAGACTAAACAAGTAAAGCTCCTTTAATCTCAAATTGCATGTCAGGCTTTAATCTCCCTGCAGTCCACAGAGACTCCCAACACACCCACTGCAGTGTGAAGACGTATTTCTGGAGCATAAGTGGCCAGAAATGCAGATGGTGTTCCCGCTATGCTCTTACTGTCGGTGTCTACAATGGTGTTCATGTGTCCCTATCCCTTTTGGAAATGCCCTGACTGGCAAGTAATCACAGCCAGAGAGGGAAGAAACCCTCTTCGCACAGCCACATAAGCAAAGGCAGACCTCCGGGGACTCCCTGGATACATAAGGACGGTATTTATGCAGAAAGCATACAGACAAAAGGAGTGCATGACGCAGGAGCCGCTGGCAGTTGGGTGACAGTGCAGGAGACGCTCAAAGTTGTGCTACTCTCATCCGATGGGATTACGCCAATTAAAAATTACAACAGCTGCAAGCAGATGGGCACTGCAAAACCAGACATTTTCTCCAAAATTGGTATCAGCAGCAACAGCTGTGGTGGGAAATCAACGAGCTAGCGCATCAAGCCCAGAAAGTATGTCGTCCTTCCCGAATCATCTTATACCTGCTCTTCTCAGACAGGCTGACACAATTTCTTATCCTCTATTTGTCTTCCAAGCTCAACTGACACTGAGCTAATGAGTGAATGATTAAGCACCAGCCCATGCTATTCTATGCCCTGGATATGATTACCAAAGTTACAGTGCCAAGCTAAACACTTGCAGCTCATTTCCTTTGCATGAAACAGCATCAGAAAGGAAAAACGAAACTGAGGATGATCATGCAACCACTTTGTTTACATGGGAGAAAGTTTCAGCAACCCAGAGAACTCAGGGAGAAAATCCCTTCTCTCTTTGGATTGTGGCCTTTCTGATGCTTTGCATCAGAGCAGTCCATACCACTACAGCCACAAAAATAACCTCTCAGATAACCAGTTCCCAGGCACTGCCCTACCAAGCTTTATTGCAGAATGCAACAAATAATAAATATTATAAATACTGATCCAAGCCTTCCTGGATCCAGCACTACACATGCCCATCTTCACCCCCGGTATCAGCCCCAGCTCCTGCCTCCTCCTGACCCTCCACCAGCTCCATTCATCCTGGCATGTCACCTCTTCCTGCACCCAGACCCCTTTGCCAGCACCTCCTTGGCGCAGCTGAGCATGAGGTGTGGGAGAGCAGCACTGACGCCATCCACAGGCATTCCACATCTCTCTGCCATGCCAATTTCAGGGCTGCAAAGCCTGAAGATATCCATCCTGGCCTTGTGAAGGTTTAACATAGGTGATTCATGTGTGGTCAGGCAGGTCTTGTCACCTGCAGAGCAATGCCTGTTGGCATGTCTTCTGATGGAACTGGGAAGCTGGGCACGAAGGAAAATTTCTGCTCACTCAGTCTCCGCCTCCTTCCTAGAACTTCGCATAAAACCTGCGTCTGAGTCTCATGTACATTTATTTTTTTCCCTACCAGAGTTCCAGTAACAGAAGGGAAAGACATAGTTCCAACTGCAAAGTGCCAGGAAGTCCCGGCCACATGCAGATGTTCCTGCTCACCAGTCGAGTGAAGGAGTTCATGAGCTACACAGTATGGGTTTATCACGGCTTCTATGCTACATTTCCTCTTTCTCCCTAGAAGACAGGAGTAATACCATATATATTTGTGCCAAATAGTGTGTTGGATCACATAGTTCATCGGAGAAAAAGCTGACAGTATGAAACAGTAGCTGAAACTCATCTACTTTTCCTTGGACCAGGTAGGTTTTGCATCCATACATAAAAAGTACCAAGAAAATAGTCTCTAAACATAACTTGGGTAAGTCCAGGAAGTGGGGATCAGCTCCACTGAATCCAAGATCTTAGAAAATTTCAGTATGTTAGCCTCATCCTCCTAAGTCCATCACAGCTTTTTCCTACCTTGTTTTGACCTTTCACTTTATTGCAAAAATGTACTTTTCTTGCCTAGGTCCTATCCTTCCTGCATTGAGCTGCCACAGCTAAAAGCCTGCACCTTGCTCAGATCTTTGGGAGAGAAGCTCTGGCTCCAAATGACCTATTCAGGCACAGTATCCTCAGAGAAAGACCACTGCAGAACCACTGGTGGATAAGGAACAAGGTCTGTGAATTCACCCCACAACAAGGCTGCATGTAGAAATATGTCTCATCAAGATATACAGTGAAAACGGTCTTGGCAGCTTGGTTTTCACAGAGGTAAAAATTAGGTGGACAAATATCATTAAAAACACAGTCGTCTTCAGTTAACAATGATTCAATTTACTCAACTCTGGTCAAATGTCTCTCCAAGTGTGTCAATTATTTTATATAGAGTTTTGATGAAAGCTTAGCTTTGCCCCAGCCTGACCTGGTCATTTCGTCATTTTCCATCAATACAAAGTCACAAGAATACAAATCTCAACAATAGAAAACCTCAATTCCATCAATACAAAATCTCAACAGCTACAACAGCCTCCCATAATGTGCAAAGTACTAAACTGCCTTAGGGCACACTCTTTTCCTCTAATTCTCCAGTACAATGATTCTTTTCTTCTGCCTTTTAGCCTGATCACTTTAAAAATGGAGTATTTTTGTAACAGGATTTGTACAAATCCCCTCATTTTCTGTTCATTAACTAGTTATAATGAAGCACCATTTATGTATAAAGCCATGAAAAGTTACCGCACTGCCTCTTTAAGGCTTTCTACTAAAAGACCTTCCCTGACAATAACTGCAGGTGCCTGTGCACACACATCCTGCTCCTATCTGCAGACAGAGGCCGAGAGGCAGTAGCCTCTATTTACCACTAATAAGTAGCTTCACCACTTACTGTGTTTCCCACATGTAGCACAGTCTGAGTTTTCGTTATGGCAACTGTGGTTTTCCCCTTCATGGCAATAATTGTGCTTAACGACTGTCTTCCCAGAGCAGATGGAGGCCGAGCTACTTGGAGCTACTCTTACGCCAGATGTCAGTGCTGTAGGGCACAATTACGGGAAACAACCTTTGTAGAGGGAGAGGAGGAGGAGGCAGAAGGCTGCTTTTGTGCACACACCCAGTATCACATAGATGTGTGAGTGTCTGTATTGGTGCACAAGGAGAGTGACATTCCTGTCGTGTGTGTCCTAAGTGGGTTTCTGGTGTGGCGGTATGAACTTACTGTTAACAACAATCTCATGTTGCTTGCACAAAATTTCACTTTGTCCATGCCAGAGTGGATAAAGGCTGCTATAGCACAGAAGTCTCACTCATGTGGAGTGTTTTCAAGGATGAAAGCACTCCAGGCATTAACAACCGCCTGGAAACCCAGCAGTGGGACTAATTCCCTGACTAATGCCATACCATGATGCCTTTGCATCATTTGTTACATGCTGCTTTTTTGGCTGCACTGAGTAGCCACAATGCATTAAGACAAAATATTTGCTACTGGTATTTAACTGGTGGCCATACGGTTATTGCATCAGCTCCTCCATCTGGCTGGCTCGGTGTGCTGTACGGATACTAGGAGTGGCTATTCATTACACAGCCACAAAAGCTCCTTTGGCTCAAGATACTGAGACCAGCTGTGCCTTCTACAGATGACTCTTAAGGCTAAAACAGTCATTTGAGTACATGTGAAGAGAGATGTTGATAAATTAGTCCAAAATCCCAGGTTCAGTTCAGGAGGTTGCTTCTGTGCATACAACAGTTTTGGGCGGAGGTAAGATGTTGTCTGCAGGCCTTTTTTATCACTGCTTGCAGCTGCAGTGATGGGCATAACACAAAAAGAAAAGATGTGCTAGATTAGAGCAATTCAGATAGGCTGATCTTATCTGTCTTTCACAGAGAACTACCATGATTTAGCTAGGATCTAGCTGGGATCCTATTTCCCAGAACTGGGTGGTGCTGCATATGAAGATACTCTAATCCTTGGAAAATAGCTACATTTCCCTTCAAAGTATTTTCTGTGGTGCTTCAAAGTATTTTCTATGGTGAAAGACTAAACAACTGTTACAGAACCAATCCATGAAAGTCAAGATTCCTGCAGCTGGTCATTGGGCTAGCAGTATACACCTACTCAACATCAAACACATGCATTTTAAAAACTGGTAGCTAACACAATAATCATAAAGCGTAGGTGAAGTATGATTTAAATACGAGTTATGTGATCTGGTGTTCAGCTGAAAAGTAACAAACAATAAAAACGTCAATTCACTGATTTCTCTCTCTTAACCTTAAATGTAGCACTGCAGTTTTGTCACTTGCCCATACCTCCCTTGAGCCTACTTCAGCGGGAGTTCTGTCCTCATGCAGAGAGAGAGTTCGTGATATGCCATTGGCAAGGAAAGCAAAACACAAACAATGGTCTTTCTACTTTGCGTAATTTACAAACAAAAGCAAAGGACAGGTGAGAGTCAAGGCTACGTGGAAACAGATGCACTGACAGGCCCACCTCTGGATGTAACCAGCCCAGGTGCTGGCTGCAAGTAGCAGCTCACCTCTTAGAGAGTCAGAAACAACATTTAAAAGGAAACCCTGACGCCGTTTGATTAGTATTGTTTAAGAGTGCCTTGTTGAGCCAGAAAGGAAACAGTCATTTGGTTTCTAAGGAGCACCACCAAAAAAATACCATCAAAACAAGATAAAGGTTGCAGCTTGAACGAGTTTCTCAGCACGTAACTCCACCTAGAAATTTCTCTTACAAAATCAGGCCCTCCTGTTCACCCACTGGCAGTGACCAAGCTTCAGGAGCCTACTTCCACTGCTACACCGCTTACACGAATGGGCTTTGTGAAGCTATGAGTGGATCCATGTTTACTCCAAAGCCTGCACACTGGGCTCTGGCACCCTGTCCCTGCAAGCCAAGAGGTGGCAGACTGATCTTGGAGGAAGAAAGCTTCTCCCTCCATCCGGTTCATCTGAAGAGCCATCCTCACGCCCCACTGCTCCACAGGCACTGTTCCAGAACACTAGGTGGGAAAAACATATGGACAGCCCAGCACTGAGGTGCGCCAAGCCCACCCAAAGGCTATCCTGAAGGCACAGCAATACTTTCACACCCTCTCCTGCCCACCCACTGCTGTTCCCTGCCTGGAGGTGGAGGTTTCCAGGCTTCCACTTGTACTCCCTCTACACCACTTCCAGCAGGGTGTTCTCCACAAACCACATCTTACTAGTGATGCTGCATACAGCATAGGAAAAATGCAAACTTTGTGTGTGTTGCTCAGCAGGACTCTGGTGGAAGCAGATCCACGGAAATGAGTTGCAGTGCATGGTGTAGGTTACCAGTGCCAGTCTGTGAAGAACACAGTGGGCATCAAGCAGCAGGGAACCACCCACACATTTCAAGTAGAAAAATTACCTTACTGCTACAATCTTCCCTCTCTGAGATGCCACTTTCCAACTTTCAATGTTTCTCCAATGATTTCTCTTTTAATATAGGAAACAAGTCCCTTCCTGGAAGACTGTCCAACCTTGCTTTATGTATCCTAAAGCCACAGACAGAGATCATGCTCAAACCACTGTGTTTCCTTTTTCTGTGTGTATTTATTCTTTAAACACTTGTGGCTTAGTTGTAATACTGATATGACTCCTATACCTTTTGTATCAATTGTGGAAAAGAAAAGCCAAGGGCACTGCGAGGCTTCTTTGTGTAGTTAATTAAGCCACTTCTATTACTGTCAAGCAATAAGACCTCTGCCTTGAAGTAGTGCTCGGGAGAAAAAGCAAGAAATTGAGGCACATGAACAAAGTCACTCTTTGTTCTTCTTTTGGAGCACTCCTCCATGGCTGCCACTGAACCTAGCTTATTTCCTTATTACTAGTAAGTTGATCATGGAAATATTCCTGGGAAGGAAGGCTGAAAGAACAACTCCTTTAGAGCTTCCTCTTAGGTTTACACTTTATTCCACAGAGGAACAATTTCAAGGGCCCAGGATGCTGTGGACGTGGTGGTGATAGGTTTTTCCTCTTCCCTCTGGAAGTGCTGATTAACAAGTGGAGGCAAAGAGAGCTGAAACTGGAGTAAGCATCACAAGTGTGGAAGAGCCAAAAGGAAACAGACACAGCAACTTCCCTTCTGAGTTGAAGGCTGATGGTAAGACTGTGGAGGTGTACAAGCAGGTAAAAAGGCAGCAAGACAACTAATTAAAAGACGGTGATGATAACATTTGGTTTTATCACTGTACGTAGTCTTCACTAAGATATTAAAGAACTCCAGAGAGAAGAGTTGGAAAGAAGCAGTTGCCATTGTGCAATTCAAGTTAAAACCAAACAGAAAGTGGGGAATACATCCCACTTTATGTTTCTTAGCTGAGTCTTGTCTATTTGTGGGGTTTTTATATTTTTCTGATGGTCCCATGTGGTTTTCCCTGGTAACTGCTGGGGCTGAGGAGACAACTGTTTATGGCCAGGAGGAAAAGAAATGGGGGACTCTGAAGGATATCAGTGAAGGGTAACCTGTTGTGCCTGGCCTTCACACATTGAGTGGGGGAAAAAAAACCCACAAAAATATCTTCTTTCTTTTATAGACTCTTCAATTTCCCCCTGAAGTACCAGGTTGGATTAATAGCATAATTAGATTACATATTTTATTGCTGTGCAGTTGGAACTGTTTGGCATCCTTTTGTTTCTTTTCAGAGTGCTGCTCACAACTCAGAATGTCATCTCTTTCAGTAAGGCCATCGTTTTGGGGTATCCCAGTTGTCTGTTGTCTGCAGATGCCTGAGTGCTGGAAAGGGCTCAGGGAAGATTTAACTGAGGTGATGCAAATGCTCAGCACATCCATGCTGTGGGCAGACTCAGCACTGCCCAAGTCACTGGAACAAGTGGAATGTGTTTACACGCAGAGCAGGCATGCAGCAGACAAAGGCAAAGCCTCGAAAAACGTGCATGCATTGGGGAGAGTTGGGGAAGGATGCTCTGCATGGTGGCTAATAAGTTCTACAGAAATAATGGCAGTGTCATGTGCAGCTGTTCTGTGGTTAAGGATGGCCTTGAGGCATCATGCTACAAAGGGCAGGGACTTGTGAAATGCTTTACAAGTGGCTCAGCCACCTGTTGAGGAGGGGCAGTCATACTTGACATTGTAGCCCAGCAGCCACATAGGGTAAGTCCTCCAACTCCTCCTGACACTTTATCACACTGTTGTTACCTCATCACAACTTGGATAAAGGACTTGGGCAGCACTTCTTCATACCTGATAAAGACTATTATCACCCCATGTTGAGTACAGCCAAGTCTGCTGAGTCAAAAGGAAAGCTATTCTCTTTTACTCTAAAGTAAAAAATCAAATAAACTTTCACGAAAAGGGAAGACTGGTTATTTGCATTGCATGAAGGTGTTGAACTCTGCCCTGTGTTTACAGGAACCAGCTGGAGGTGGTGTTATTCCTCTTGGCACGCAAGATAAATTGTGAACAAGTACAGGGATTTGCCTCAACTTTAGCATGAATGGCTGGGTGAATCTGGTATGACAGACACCTGTTTTGAGGGAGAAACACAAAATGCTTCATGCCAGGACTCACAGCCAAGCCTACTGAGAACTAGTCAGCCCATCCCCATTTTTCTCATTCTTTGCTGCTCTCCCTACGACGACTGTTAATCCTTCCAGTTTCACTGGCCGCCTCTTTCACTGGCTCAGGCAGAGGTGTCCCTGCCAGAGGCAAGAGAGGCTGTCTTCTGTATCTTAGAAGCAATCATGGGAGGACTCCTTTTAAAAACCATAGACATTGGCCAATTTTGCCTAATCCATTAATCATGGTTTAGCTCATTAACATTGGGTGCAGAACTTCACCGGGAACAAAGAAAAGGCACTGCTGAGACATTAAGCACCTTTGCTAAACCCACCTCCCATTTTACTCAGGGGAAACAGGCAAAGGCAATATGAATTCCAAAGAGCCTGTGGCACTCCAGCTGCAGACCCACCCTGTGTTTTTTCCATACAGAACAAATACCCCAAGTAAGATCCTAAAAGCTCTGTCTAAAGATCTACCAGAAAAAATGCAAGAGAGGATGCAGGTAGCACCATCACCTCCTCTTCCCTCCTTTCAGAGGTCAAGTCCTGGGGGATGCTGTTTCCTAATGTTGCAAAAGGATAGAAGGAAGGGCCATCTGTGTTAAGTAACAGGCTGCACACATGGTTTGCTGTCTAGATTTGTTCTTCCTTCCCATGCTAAATACATGTTCTTCCTTCCATCTTATGCTAAATACAGTTGTGTGTACTGAATTCTTCCCAAAAGGTGCGCAGTGTGAAACTGAGAACCTCTTCCCTCAACCCACAGGCACATGATTGACTGGAGTGACTGCCTCCAAGGTGAAAAGCCATGCAGGAAGCATTTTTAAAGTGTTACTAAGACATACTAATAGGTTAATTACAAAGTAAGTGTATTTTGACACACAAATACTGTCCTTAGTGACAACTGCTCTACTGTTCACTGCTCTCATGCTGTGTTTCTTTCACCTTTGGCATCATCTTATATCATTCCTTAAGCTCCATTAAAAGAGGTTAATATACATATATTACAGTTAGACTAGTAAAAAAGGACATTTTTAACGTGCCTTTATTCACGGGCGCAATTGGTATGAAAAGAGAGAGGGTTGTTTTTGAAAACTTATGTGAAAAAACACAGGAGACAAAAGTTCTTACTGAAAGGAGTAATTGTGCACACAAAAATCCAAATTGTGACTCCGTTTATATTAAGTTCATTCATGGACAGTTAGTGCAAAAATAGTTTAGGAAAAGGATGGATTGAAACCATTATTGTTTTGAGGACACAGCACAGTATGACTAAAATGAAGTTGTTCTGAAGAAAAAACTATTATGTGCATTCCCTGACACACAAGTTAGGATCTTAAATCAGCTAAAATTAGTAAGCCTAAATGGCAAGGTTCACCATCTCTCTGCGCTAGGAAAATACTTTCTCTTTTTTTTTTCTCTCTTCTTCTCTTGTGTCATATCAATATAATACTCAGAAAACCTCATCTCATTGTCTCTGCCCCACTTTCAATCCCTATCTTAGCAACACTGCCTTAGGAGAAGCAACTAAGCCCAAAAAAGATAGAAGAAATCTTCTGCTTGTCCTTGAATTGCACTGCTGATCCTGCCTGCCTGCCCAAGTGTTTTTCATCTACTTTTACTGAAGCTGAAGCTAACAGTGGTATGAAAAAACTGGCTGACTTTTTTCCCATCTCCTCACATGACTCCTTGCTCATTTTAGAATTTGTCTGCCTTAGACCGTACACTTTGATGATGGTGTGTCTGCTTCAAAGCAAGCACGATTGGAACTGCACAGGAAGCAAAAGTGAGTAACTGGTGCACGGCACCACTTCCCAGTGAAAGGGGTGGGAAATGGGGATGGCCTAAATCTTAATCTCAGAAGAACATCCACAAGGACAGATTCTGTTCTGTATTCCTTAAAACGTCTCCCTTCGTTTGAAGGTCCTCTCAACAAGCCACAGGTAATCAAGGAGCCTCTGAAACATTCATGCTTCAGTGCTGGTATGCAAGTAGCTTTCGTGAGTTATTTTATTATTTCTTGTAGCAAACATATTCTCCTGGAAGGAGGAGAGTTATCTTTTAATACATTTTTAAATCTTGCGTAACAAGGGGCACATACACCGCTCCTGACCAGGAGGAAGCAAAGAGCTCAGTTCAACTTGTACTAGCTGATAGGCAGGCACTTCTGAATATCTCCTAGCTCTTGCATAATGAGATAATGGAAGCATTTGCTCTCTGACTTCCTGTGCCATGATTTTCAATGGAAAAACGCTTTTGTAAATCTGTAAATGAACCACAACCTTGAAATGCAAAAAGGTGTGCTTTGTGCTGAGAACAAAGCCTGAAATGAAAGCCTGGCTGTGATCCAGCTGCCTCACCTGAAAGTTCCCTGGAGAGGACCATCCTGTATGAATTAAAAGCCTGGCAATTTGGTTTGATAGCTCAGCATGGTAGTTTTCTGTGGTCTCACTTCTTCCAGAGTCAGATACACAACAGTGAAAAAAAGACCATCATACTGATAATGATAAGAAAGCTAAAGATGCTCATAGAAGAGACTGTAGAAGAATAAAAGGCTGCATCAAGCCATTCAGACAACCTTCCACCTGTCTTTTGCTTAAGATGTGTGAAAGAAATTGAAAGTATCTTTAAACTTTTTAACATTTCAGTCTCTGACAGGCAGCATTGTTCTTGCTTGTTGGTCTTCACAAGACATAGGAATATGAGCCTCACTAAAAGTGATGCTCTGAATATGCCACAACAATATTTAACTCTGGTGTTACCCAAATTCAGCAAACTTCTTTCTGGATGGAGCACTGTTGGGTTCCTCCTAGAGCTCTCTAATTCCATTTCCCATGTCTTTCTGGAACAGGCAGCCAAAAGAGACCCAGTGTACCATCCACAATCTGCAAAAAAGCACTGTTCCCAACAACCCATCAAGTCTCGTTTCAGAAGATCAAATTTGTTTGACAGAGTTCTCCGGGTATATATACCCTGATGTCTCTTGCACTGCTTAAGCTATTACCTTACCATGAATCTAAGTCCTGGCAGTTCCTTTCCTCCAGATCCTGTTATAAGTGTAACTTACTTTTATGCTGCCTCTCACACATTGCACAATCCTCCAGTGAAGTACAACAGCCAAAATACTCCTCACTGCAAAAATTCCTGGAAACTTCCAGTGATTCCTGCCACAACAGTCCCTCATTCCACCAAAGCAATGAGCGACTGAAATCCACTTCTGCAACGGCCATTTGAAATAAAGAGACATTTCACTCAAGTTTCCACCTGTTCTATGTGAACCTTCAACGCTGGTAAGCAGTGTGGTATGGTGATAATATATATTTTCCAATGTTCTGTCTGGCAAGCAGCTGCAATGTACCTATGCACCACGTAAACATGCAAAATACAACCATTAGCCTCAGCTGGCCCTGAACTCTTCTCACTTAAAAGCACAGAACAGGATGCATCACATAATGTGCACTCTGGCATGCAGAGGGAACGCATATTTGCTCATACAACAAAGAACATCTGAATTTTTGTGATGTGATGGACAGAATTCCAGGATTGTGGCAGGACACGATCCCCTCGCGATCACACTAAGCTGTGCAAACTAATAATTTGTCTCACTTATTTTCATTGTATTCTTACCCCTTGCCACATTTTGGATACATACCTGGGCATGTGAAAGACACGTAAGCACCTCCTGTCACCTAACTCAAAAAATCGAAGGGGCAGACATGCACACAGAAAAGAGGGATGGGATCCCTGCATTTTGTTGTATGACCAGTATGCTTGAGATGTGAGACAGAGAAAGAGTCTGTGGTGCCCCTGGACGGCAGGGTACAAATTGCCAGAGCATTTCACCCATCTGAAGAGGAGACACTGGCTGTACAGTACCACGAGTGCCTCCAAAGGAGGTATCACGCTCCCTTCTTGTTTGAATCACCTCTGCTTGGGGACCAGTTTTGACCATGGCCCCTGCTGAAAGAGAAACATTCAAGTTCTCCCTTTTCAATCCACTTGACCTGCTGCAAACTCCATCCTCCACAGAAGGGTCAGCTGTAGGTTAAGCAGACTATACTAGCAACTGCTCTAACTGTTGACAGCATCTAGTCAACCCTGAATTCACAGGAGAGTTAAGGGCCCTTTCAAAATTGCTCCCCTCCCCTGGAAGCAGGCACCAGGAAAGCACCACTCTTGGTCTGCCAAGAACAGGTGTTGTTTTTGTTGAAAACAACTCTAAGGCAAAGGATCCATTAACATTCCTGCACCAATCCAACAGTTTGCTCTGACAGACATATAAAACCCTACTGAAAAAGAAAAAAAAGTAATAAATAAAGCAACCCAACCCCACAGGCAGTTAAGTCCTGCCTAAGGATACACTTCCATTACCGCATTTTTTGAGTGACGTAAAGATAAGAGAACATCGAATGATTTAATGGATTTTACAATTCACAGGTGTAAATCTAGTGTAATAAGCAGGTCATAAATTCTGGGGGCACATGGAGAGCAACTAAGAAAACACGTTCCACATGAAGAGTTTGAACCAACCTGCTACAACAGAGTGCAGGAGATTTTATCTTTAAGGTCACCTCAATGACAAGTTATTCAGTTCTATTTAAAAATACCCTGTTTGCTCCCAACCAGAAACAAAATCTTCTGCAAGACATACACTTTTAGTATGCCTTAAATTAGAGGAAAATCATGCACATCAGGACTACTTCAACAAACACCTAGAAATCAACAGTGGATAGATGCCAGTGGTCTCTTTATGACAATGTTCAGTCCTCCAAAAACAAACTGCGCAGCTCTCAAGTATGCTAATAAGAGCTAAGAATGCTGTATGCAAAAGCGGAACATGACTCAGAAGCTGAAAATGTAATACTATGGGATAAAATCAGGTTTATAATATTAAACATGTGCAACCAAATTACTAGTGGAAAACCCAAAGGCAAAACATTTTGTCTTGACCTATTTTTGTTCTCGAATGTATTTATTTTAAAAACTCCTTCTGGGTGTATCTTTAAGTAAATTTAGAGATCTTAGCCATGTGCCATAGCTCTGGGTATCCTATTTCAAAGAACAATACAAAATGTGCATGATAGAACTTGTGCCGAAAGTGCCGCCAACAGCAACTCTCACCTCTAAATGGTGCATAATACTGTATTTTAACAAAGCTTTCCCCCTGTATTGAATAAGATAGAGGCAATGAGCGGGAATTATCTAGTAGGTCTGTCTCACTGCTTAACATAATTTTAATATTTTGCTAAATTCTGCTGCATAAGCACAGTGAAAATCTCCAGTGCATGTTCACCGTTTTCCCTGTGACATGTCCTCAGTTCATGTATCCTTGAACAAGGAGCACGGTGCGAGTTTATCTGTTTGAGGGACGCTTGCAAAGACAAAACTAACTAGTAATTTACTGAAAGAATGCAAAGAAGTTTAAAAATACTTCATGTAAACCAGGATAATTTTGAATTCTTCACAAAAAAGTTTTAGGTTTGCTTTCACTTCAGACTGTATTCACTGGCTTTGCAGCACTTTTCCCTATTTCAGACTTACAATCATAATCATGACTCCTCCAAGAGGCTCTTCAGGTGCTGAAGGACACATATAGGTTAGTTATCTTGGGGCCCTCAGGTATATTATATGTCAAACCCGTATCTTCTAAACCTGCCATGCAAAGCCTGTACAACACTTTTCTTGTGGGTCTCCCACTGCATTGGGGGCTCCTTGGGGTGGGAATGACCCTGCTGTGTTCCACTCTCTGCTAGCACTGAGAAGCATCAGCGAGTTCCTATACCGTCTGCCTGCAATTAAAAGATCAGCCATCCTGGTCATTGACTTTTCTTGCTCAGGTCAAATTCTGCAGTAGACAATGTTGGATTAATCATAGCAATACATAATTACTGCAGCATGCTCAAATGGCCAAACATAAACTCTTTCTGCTGCTGTGTCTCTTCTGTATCCTTCAGTTTCTGTAAACTCCAACCAAGTCACTAACCATAAAAGAATTAGGCTGATAAAAACCCCACTAACTCCTATGGTATTTCCATCATAAAGTATGCAGTGATGTGCAAATACCTAAGCACTCTGAGATGAGAGCCTCTATTGCTTGATTGGTAAGAACAGGTTAGCAGCTGGGACTGCAGGAAAATGAGGCATGAATCAGCAAGTACTCATTTTCTTCCCCCATCAAGTCTGTGTTCGTTTAAGTTTTGTTAAGGACTGTCTGGCATTTTGGTGAAGAGGGAGGTATAGGTAATTTAGATTAGTAAGACCACTAAGAGCATAGAATAGTCACAGTAGCAACAGATAAAAAACAATCTTTCTATTCTCCAAGCCACAGAAAGTCACTATGACAACAGGTTTTCATTTCATTCTTGCTACTGAATTAAAAACAGGTTAGCTTTTGCTTTTGCAGGACCTCATAGATCAGATTTTAGTTTTTAAAAATCAAAAGTTAAGTATCTCTTACCTTGCTTCCTTCATAACTAAGCTCCTGAAGTTGATCAGTTTCAGAGAAGTGTCTTAATGTTTTTACTTACTTCATTATCAACATCATTTACAAATTATTTGAGCAATTGGGTTGCTGCTATACAAGAAAGTCAGACTGTCTGTCTTAATTTTGCCAGAGTACCTACAAAACAAGGGCATCTGAGATAAGTATTTTTGGATTTATTTAATCTCCACCTAGTAAAATAAAAACGTTCCAGAAAACATGCATATTAAAAAAAAACCAAAACAAAAAAAAAAAGAAAAAGATGGCAAGCTGTGCAGGAAGGGAGCAAACTGCTTTGTGTTTGCACAATACAAAAAATATTTCTTTGAGACTAACAAAAACATAATATAATTTCCTCTGGCAATTTTTATCTTGTGTTTTCCCATATATATAAGTTGAATTTTTCCCTTTTATCTAATCAAACAAAATTATTATTTTTTTAAGCTGAGAACAGGTCTTCTTCTGGCAATTGGAGCTGAACAATGTAAGAGGGACACAGCACCATAAAGGCATACAGTAATAATAACAAAACACCCAGAGAAGCGCAACAGGTGATATTCCTGTCACACTGGAGCTGATGAGGCATCTGCCATTAATTGAACTAGGGTGAGGACTTTATCCAGTGTTTCTGCTACCTCCACACTCATGCAGCAGGTCACAGACACCAGAGTTGGTAAGTGGGGGTGGCTGGGCATGTTCCTCCAGCTCTGAGGTCACCTGCTTCTTGCCTCTCTTCCTCTTCAAAACTGAAGTGACGATATTTTCAGGGGGAGGAGGAAAAAAAACCCCAATACATTACTTTGTGTTTAAAATCTGCTTTCTAAATACTTCAGTCCTGAAGTTTCTGCTCTCAACTTCATACAAACAGCCATGTAAATCCAGAGGACAAGAACAAGAGGCTCAGGATAGGCAGAGGTTTACATTTAGTTTGGGACTCAAAAGGATGCCCTAGCACTTAAGTTCTCCCACATAACAAAGATGATTAGCTTTAATTTTATTTTCTTCCCCCATCAATGGCTATAGCTACCATTCTTGCTATATTTAGTTGCCTTTATCTTCTCTCATAAAAGGCACATCAAGATGGAGAAGGGCCTCTCAGTCTCAGACATTTTTAGAGCAGGACTGCACTACTGTTGTGCCTTGCTGATAATCCTTAAATGTAGGGATTTTTCAGCATTGTTAATGAAACAGCATCCTATTTGTATGAGGGCACTTTTCAACAAAGGAGGATCTACCCTCTGGGATTCATATGCTCTCACTTAATTAAAAAGAAATCCCATTAAAACTTGCCACTACCACAAGTGAATCAAATTAATTTAAAAAAATACAAAGACATGAACAAAACCATTTTCAGGAGGCAACAACTGCAGCTTAAATCTGTACACTTTTAACAGTATAAATTAAAACTTATGACTTGCAAGCATCTTCCTCAGGTTTGAGGAAAACCACTGAAGTGGTATAACAGTGAGTAACAGTGTGCCTATTACATCTACCCCAAGGAAAGAAATGCTGCTTATTTTAAGTCCAATTCATTCAAAACTGCACACATGCTAATGATGGTCATAAAATTTTTACTTCAGATTCAGAAACTGTTTAAATATTTACTTCCTTAAAAAAAAAGCCCACAAAAAACAACCACGAACCCAAAAGCGGAATAAAACTGTTCTACTTAGAAATGAAATGGTATTTGGGATATCTTTGTTTTAAAGCTTTCAATGAGACAGGATGTGTTTCTTTTAATTTCCTATTATTAAGAAATATGCATTTGACCTACTGCTGCAGATGAACTTTGCAAGGGTGTGCAACTCAACTGAGGGAATGACGGCAGAAGATTAGGCACATGTTAAGATCCTGCTGGCTCGGCTGATGGCTCAGTCCTTCACCTGTGGCTGAAAAGCCAAAGAGATTGTGGAGAATGGGAGAGCCTTTAAAAGCATAGATGGACAGGCTCTATTTTGGCAGACACTGCACAGCCAATAGTGAAGAGATCAGGGAAAGATCAGGGAAGGAAGGCATTGCACTAGCAACAAAACAGCAGTTTTAAAAGAGCAGGGTTGTAAACCTCTGCACTTGCTGGGGAGGGTGTTTGAGCCATTTGGGTAAGCAAGAGCAAGAAGTCTTCTCGGTGCTGAGGTGAAATGGAGAACCTAAAGGCGCCCCTGGGGAGGAAGACTCACTTCCTGCTCTGCCCACCCTGTCCCAGCCCCAGAAACCACCAGGGATGTGGGAGAAGGTTCCCACTGGAGCATAGCCCAGCATGAGGGCCGGGAAGAGACTTTATCTCGGGTCTAAGGGCAAACCCGGCCTGATGTGGGCACAGGGCTTCAACCCCTGAACCACCAATTCCCTACTTGTTGGTCCAGATTCGATGCTGGTTGTACCACAACAGCCACAGCCTTCGTGCAGAAGAAGATATTAACTTAATTAAGCAATGTCTTGACAGCCCTATCTCCAGTGCAGAACATGATATCAACTTAATTAAGCAATAAATTACTAAACCAGATGAAAGCTCTGACAGCAGTCCAAGCTCTGTTGCATTATCAAGCAGCTGAATAAGCTTCCTCCCAACTTCTGTCATGGAGGAGAGGATAACAGGGGTGTGGGCTATGTGAGCAACCTCTTCCTTTGCATTACTGGAAGTGGATGTTTAGAGAGGGAAGATGCTGTCTACAATGCAGCAGAGACAAAAACCTCTGGCTGTAGTTTCTGAGCTGGCTCCAGATTTTGCCAGTTCAAATGACAACCCTCATTCACCTTTCCACATCCCTCTTGAAACTCTTACACACCATGACCACAGCTTCATCTCCTCCTGCTCTGCTTAGGTAGCTGCTGTACTGCCAGACGTATTTTCAAACTTTGTTGGCCTCTTCCAGTGAGGAAAAAGCCACCACAGGAGCACTTGCATTGACATAACACAACCATCCCTCCTCCAGCTGTTAACCTTCCTCCTCAACACTCCTTCCCAGAGGGTGGTCTATGTTTAGTTATCTGTCGCGGCCGTCTCATCGCTCAGCTATGCTTCCCGAACACGCTCCTTGTGCTAGACTTCCCCGCAGGCAGAGTAGATGACTGCCAGAGTGAACCTGAGAACCAGATACCAACTTAAAAAAGATGAGTATGCACAAGGGAATTAAAAAGCCACACAACCTGCAGTATGCGTGGAGAGTGATACAGTGTGAAGAAAAATGCCAACTAGGAGGGGGTGCTACCTCCAGTTTTTGTCTTGGGTAAATATAAAGTGCTCTTCACATTAGACATAGGTTTTAAGTACTCCAAACTTTACGATAGTCTCCTCTCAAAGTCTGCCCATCTGCCCTTATTTTCAGATGGAAAACTTCTTTTTCATCTCTCCCTTCCAAAACCTATGCAAACTACTGCTCTGCAAGACACCACTGAAAATAAGCCACTCACATTTTAGAAAAGCTCCCATTCACTTAGAAAAAGAATCATAAAACACGGGCCGCCTGCATTCACCTTCCTCGGCATCCTGAGGGTACTCATGGTCAAAACCCGACTATTACACCGGCACACAGAGCATTTGTTAGAATCCCTCTGACCATGTGAGCTCTGCTCCTGAGAAGAAACAGCCTCGTGTGTGCCTCCCTTACGGGGTAGCGAGTTAAAAAAACCACAATTCTGGTGCTTGAAGGGAGAAGAGGCATGTTTGTAAACTTAGAGAAGTTTAACAAGAGCAACAGAAAGAATTCCTGTTGGTTCTCACAGCACTGTCTCTGTTTATGGCATGCCATGGCTCTCTCCTTTCTGAACTTGCATAAAGGCAGCATTAGAGACGAAGAGAGGGAAGCAGAGGGGGTCTGTTCATGCTTGCCAGAAGACACAATCAAGAGTCTTATGAACAGCAAAAGAAACATGTTATTATCACTCATTAATGGATTAGGAGACATACGTGATCATTTTTGTAGAGAATGTGGATTACAGACCATCTGCTGATCTGTTTCACTCTGGGTAGCACATGATTGGTATAAGGCAGGGCAGCGTGCTCGGGCTGCGTTCTGTCATTGCCTTGCTCCCCACGGAGATGCAGCTCACCTGGGGTGTGTGACAGACATTCCCTCCCACCCTGTGGAAGTCACTTTTCACTGCTATCACACATGAGATGAAAAAAAGATGCCTAGGGAGGAAGGTGTGAGCTTCAATCCCAAGGATTAAACTTGCTAACATTGGACCTGATGGGTAAGTTTTAAATGTGCACAGAAGTGTAAGGAAGCATGACCTCAGCCAAGATGTTATTTTCTGCCTTCTCCAGATGAAGAGCCAACAACCGAAAAGCACAATTTTAGAAGAGCTGGCTGTTAACTCATTGCTCTCTTTCAAGATGTTGACTTGAGCACGACAAGTATTCCTGTTCTAATGCCTTTCTCTTAGATCTCCTTCCTTCACCCACTTGTTCAAGTTTACCACTACACTGATATTCCAGTGATGTTCTAGTTTTAAGCAGTGTGTACAGGTGAGTTAATTCAGACTCAAAGACTTCAGGCAGCTTGCCAAAGTCATGCTAATTAGTTGGCTGAGCGAACAATATGCTAGCTTTATAGCATCATTTCCAGACTCCTTGTATCAACAATCAAAATGCTGCCCTGTGAAGTTGTAGGGTACACACAGTAAGAAATCAGTGTGTAAAAAGAAGGTAAGTCACTGATCAAAAAGACTCTTAATGGTTAATGGTGACCAGGCCAAATCAATGTTTTATTACAAATGGATTCTGAGCAAGATACCCTTTATCAACTGAACTAAGGAGAATAATTTGAAATTCAAGTGAACACAAACTCAGATCTGATTTCAAGGAGAATTTCCATATGGAAAAAAAGTGAAGAAAGTTTGGTAAGTAATGGATGTATCAAGGGCTAGTAAGATTACAAGCTGGAAAACGTATGCATGACATTGGTGGAATTTCCAAACCATAGAGTATTAAATCTAATTGGATTTGAAGTTGCTGATAAAAAGTCTTATGTTTCAAGGCAAGTTAAACTATATTTGAGTGGAATTCTCTCCATTACTGCACTATTCCCCTAGCTGAGATAACTGCTGAAACCACAACATGTTTATTAGTCTTTACTGATTTAAATTTGTGTCATTCATTGCTGTACCCCGGGGATTTTCACTTTCGTGCAGTGCTGTCCCACATATTTTCCATTTAGCTGTTGTTGGCAGATGTCAACCTTTAAGATTTTTTTGTCCCCTGCACGTTCAGTACTGTCCCAGTTACGCATCACTAGGGAAATTTCAAAAAAATTCCAGCAAGTTGTCTTAATTGACTAAAAAATAGTAAGGGTCATATGAAACAACATTTTCTCTGGGCTTTGGATTCCTTCTATAAACTTGATCAACCTTATTTTCTGATCTAGATCATCAACAGATTGATCAAAAGCAGCAGCGGAGTGGCCCTAATCAGATCTTAGTTCAGGCTGCCTCTCTCCCTCTCTCTCACTCCCCTCCACCCATTCCAACTCTAATTTCAGCTTCTTATTTTAAATCTGTCATGCCATCTGTAGGGGAATGCAATTAAACCCAAATCTACTTGAAATCATCAGAAAACTTTTTGCGGCGTCATTGCTCCTGCACTGCCTCCACTGCCTCGTAAGACTGCTGGAAATCCTTCCAGAGTAGGAGACATCACGGGCAGAGTTTGTTAGGCAACTCTTCCTTTCATATGAAACAGGCTTTAAAGACTATGTTGAAATGGCTATTACACCAAGTAAGCTATAAATGCTGCTAACTGAATGTTTGGCATACACATCCCTTTCCAATTACATAAGTATTCTGAAGACCCCGGAAAAATGGTGCACCATGCACAATGCTTTCAAATCAAAATACTCATCTGCACCTCTCCAGTTAGAAAAATCACTCGGTCTTTCAACAGAAACTCAACAGCAGGCACACATGCAAAAACAGTGGTAGGAAAAGAGATGCACTGACATGGAGAGTCCTTTACAAACCTGCTTCATGTGGTCAGCTTTATGAAGGTGACGAGTTGACACCTAAGTCAAATGTTTGGGGACGAACCAGAAGGCACTCATATTTTGGGATAGGTAGCCTCTAACAAGGAAATTAAGGGGGAACTTGGGTTGAAATTAAGTAATCCTGCACCTTCTTCCTTTAGAACCCCCTGCAAATTCTTCTGGCTAAATCTTCTCCGAGTGTTGATTCAGCCTCAAAAATCCCCATGCTTCAGTACTTAATCTGTTTTAGTCAACCTATTGATACATGCAAATAAGGCAACTAAAATAACCTGTTTTGAGAATATAACATATATAAAAGGCTAACTTATGATTGTTTTTTCTTGTACACGTTCCCATCTTTGCAGGATATAAACAATGTTCTACAACTTCTATACTAAACCCAATGCCTTGACCTTAATGTGCCATATTCTTTTAAACTCCTCTTCAACAGATCAAAGCATCTGGTAGACAACAGACATGCTTTAGGAAAGCTGTAAGAACTAAAGTACAAGGTCTTTTTAAGTCATTTTTATCCATGTGCCTCTTCAGAGGCTACCGCAGATTTGAAAGCATGCCCTAGCACAGCTCCACTGAAACGGAATAAAGCCATGAACTCTCATTCTGTTTCGATGATCATCACATATGGTGACTGAGCCACGATCCAAGCTAACAAATGGAAGGAGCTTTGGATCAGCCCATATATCATCCTTGCCACTTATATCATCCCTGCAGCTTTCATGGTAAACTAAATATCAGTTAGAAGGCAGGTGAATACTGCCCCATGACTCAGTGCAGCTGTGGAACATGCATTCTCACTACCTCCCCACCCATGTCAACTGGGGTTGCATGATTCAAGCTAGTAATTAAGAATACAAAACAATTATTCTTCCTGACATCATACCAGACTCAGACCGTGAGAGCTTCCTTTCGCCCTGCCTCTGCTTCACTGTTTCCTCCAACACTTCCCAGGCTTCATCTTATGACAGTTTCAGGGTGGAGTAACACAAGTCTAGAATCACCAAAAACGCTACTTGTTTTAAACTATTAATATTTGTTAAACCTACAACCAAGGAACACCCAGTTCTAGCAATGCAAAGGTCTGGAAAAGCAATAAGCAATACGCCTGATCCTGCCCTTCTGCAATGGAAAAAAGTTGGTAACCTTTAAAAGCTCCTTCTAACTTCTGTGACTGTCTGGCTGCACAGCAGGGATACAGTTATGACTTAGAATCATAGAATGGCCTAGGCTGGAGGGGACCTTAGAGATCATCTAGTCCAACCTCCCTGTCATGGGCAGGGACGCCACCTCTCCACTAGACCAGGCAACACATGGGGACTGAGCGGGAATCGAACCCGGGACCTCAGTGTTGGTCATTGCTGTCAGCACCGCGCTCAAACAACTGAGCTAACCAGCCTCTGAAAGGATGTGCAGAAACAGTGTAAGTTAATAGAGGAGGCTGAAATTAAGAATATATCCCACATTGCACACCCTTTTCCTCTTCATGTATGGTAGAGGAGCTCACTTGCTACCTAGAGTCAAACCAAGCCTGTCAATCACAACTATCCCAAAATTATTTAGGTTTGAATTTTACTGGAACTAGTATGCAGAGACGAGATGATTTTCCTCTTCGCTGGCACTTGGCAGCCCTGTGGAGGCTATCAGTAGCAATACTGTCTACTGAGCAACGAGCTGTATCCACTTTCTTTATTCTCCATTTTATCTGCTTAAGGTTTTAGGACAGAAATCGTGTCTTATAACAGGTTTACATAATTACTTAGATCCAATTTCTGATCTTAATTAGGCATGCAATGATGAACTATTAATAATATTAATAATATTCAGAGTAGCATTAATCTAAGCCTGCTATTTCACTTGAGTGGTAACAGGAACTAGACCATCAGGAAAATAAATTAAAGACAATCTGTGTTTTCGAGAAATGTCAGAATAAGAGCTTGGAATTGGCATTTCTGCAACAGCTTGTGTCTGTGGGAAAACCCAAGGAAAACAGGAAAGGTGGGATGTGGGCCTACTCAGAGTCTGATAAAGTAAAATAAATGCACAGGACTTCATAGGATTCAGACCCTGCTGCTGAGCATGTGTTTCAACAAAAGCAACTTCAACACAAACTAAAAAAGGCTAGTATCAAACCTGAGTTTAGTCACCTTCCCTAATAAATACAGAAGTGGAATCTGTAACCACCCTTAAATAGCATTTTCACATTCCCTGGATGGGAGTCAGGCTGGACAACAAATGAAGTTCCTGCACTAGGTGTCTGATGCCAATGATGTTTTACTTGGTTAAGAAGCCTCTAATAAAAAGCCAAACTGCTAAATACAGTTGCTACTGACTGACAAAATCCAGTCACAGTCATACTCCTCAGAAAAACCACAAGACTGCACTTGGCATGACTTCAGTGTTTTGTCAGAGCAAACTCAGTTATCTGCTGGAATAACCATCAACCTGCTTTATGAAGAGCACCATGAAAAAGATTTCATTCTCACTGAACTATAAAATTAGCCAGAGAAATCTCTGAATCTTCAGAATTGCACATCTTTTGTGGAAATCAACTGCATTGACTGTATGTTAAATTAGAAACAAGCAAAGCAATTCTGAATGGAACTGCTGAAACCTTTAGAGTGACAATTGTATCTTCAAAAGTTGCCACTAAAATCACACAACGATATCCTGAGGAAAACTAAAGGCTTGCTACATTTTTCCCCTCTCAACAATATCAGTGTACAGCTCAACAACACAAGGGTGGAGGAGGAAATTCCTTTATTCTCACCTTCCAAAAAAAAAAAAAAGTTCCTTTTCAACAAGCTTTAGTACAATGAGTTTGTCATCAATTGTTTGCAGGAAACACCTCACATTTTTTCCTTCTATACTATGAGTTTGATCCCAGCAGGTTGACTTGTATTTATAAAGAAAAAAAAAAGCCACAGACATATGAAAGGCAAAGGAGAGGTAAAAGTCTGTAATGTAAGAAATAAATCAGAAATCTGACCGACTTCTGTACCCACACAATGTTCACAGAAGTTAGAGGCAATGTATAAGTAGAAGTCCACAGCAATTTGGATGTAGAACTGAGAAAAGGCATACATGACCAAATAACACTAACAAAAGTAGTGAGTTGTAAGAGCTTATTCCATTCAGAGTGCCAAATTTTACCACTGCAAGGAAGGAGAACATAACAGTACACAGGCAGTGTTCCCACTATGAGCCTGGACTAACAAGGATTCCTAAATATATTTGAATTTGGTTCTTAAAAGACAATGTGAATAAATTGTTTGGCTTGCAACAACAATACTGCAACATGCAGGAGCAAGAACTTAGGAACAAAAATTAAATCTTTACTCTCACTAACTTCCTTTTAGAAGTTTTTCTCTAGTGATAAGCTATTTCTGATGCTGCTTCTCTTGGTGACCTGCACCGATGGCAAAAAAAGCCAAATGCTGCTCCTGCTTGGAAATCTTTGTGCTTTCTTTGAAATAATCAAGAATGGCTTGGCTTGGAAGAGACCTTAAAGATCATCTAGTTCCAACCTACCTACCACGGTAAGGGACACCTTGCACTAGACCAGGTTACTCAACGCCTCATTCAACCTTAATGCCATAACTCACAGCTGTTTCAGGGAAAGTAACACTCTAGAAAGATATCACAGACTCATAAAATGACCCAGGTTAGAAGAGACCTTCGAGATCATCTGATATGACCTCCCTGCCATGGGCATGGATGTCTCTCAACTAGACCAGGTTACTCAAGGCCTCATCCAACCCGGCCTTGAACACCTCCAGGGAGGCAGCCACAACTTCTCTGGGCAATTTAGTACAGAGTCTTGCCACCCTTGTACTGAAGAATTTCTTCCTAAGAACTAATCTAAATCTATTCTCCATCAGCTTAAACCCATTTCCCCTTGTCTTATCAGCGGACACTGTTGTAAAAAGAACCTACAGCCTTCCTGTAGGTTCCCTTCAGGTATTGGAAGGCAGCTATTAGGTTCCCCCGGAGACTTCTCTTTTCAAGAAGAAGAAAGGGAGGAATTGTGTTTTCTGGCTGTTTGCATTAACCACTGCAGAAACTTGCATCAGACAAGATCCTGAAGTTTTCTATCCCAAAACCAGGGCACTGCTCCTGGTCTACCCTTTTCAAGGGGAAGCAGCACTGTGTGAAGAGACCAGGAGTAAGGTCAAGCCTCCAAGGTCTCCTCCTGGCTTCACATACCGGATGAGTGTTATGCATGCCATGCACATGTATCTGATGTTGAAAATGCAGATACAGGATATATCAGCAAAGTGAAAAGACTTGCCTGGTAATTGCATTCCAGGAAGGCTTTTGTAAAGGTAGGTAATGTCTCAGGAGCAAAAACGTCATTCAGTCAAGCCAGTCAAAGGTACAACATGAACAATTCTGTGATGAATCAGACTGAAGGACTGTCATGGTAACAAAGGTCAAAAAGTTCTCTTTGCTGCACCATCAGATATGTATTAACTCTCCAGCTATCGGGGCAACTACTGATGTTTGCTGGTGTACAGCTGGCAGCAGAATAGGGTTCAGCTGATAACGTTCTCACAGGTTCTCCTACTGCTCCTGTCACATACCATGTTACTTTTTGAACACACAGCTTATCTGAGTAAGAAACCTCCAGTATCAGCTGAACACTCAGTTGATGTGGGTTTTTTTGATGTGATGAGTGCTTCCCTGAAGAAAATTAAACCCCTTCCTCTCAACTTCACATAAATCAGAATGTGACCAGAGCTGCAAAGAGTTTAGGATACTGGAGCCTTATTTAGGCCCTTGACACCCAGCAACCGCTTCAAAAAACACTGAAAGATGAAAAGTTTAGAGGCGGCTGCAAGACAAGAAATACTTCAAAGCTGGAGAGAGGGGACAGCTTGCCCTGCAGAACAAGAGGATGGGGACACTGATGTTTGGGAAGGGCACAGTGCAAAAGCAACCCACACCAGAAAACACTGGTGCAAGAGTTGCTTGGTCCCATGGAGCAAGGATGTGAGCCAATGCTGTTGCCGTGGCCAAGCTGACTCCCGTCTGGTCAGTCCTCTGAGCAGAGCTGACCTCCTTCCCAGCACAGACCTCAGGAGAAGTATGCACCGCCTTGCAGCTCCAAAGACTAACAGCCAAACCAAAGAAACTCTGGTAACACCGTCACGGAGTGCAGGAAATACTGAGAGAGACTAATAACATATTCCTCTGTTCATCTGTGTTTGTCAGAGGAGAGGAAAATCATAGGGTCTTCCCATGCCAGACCATACCCACTGGCATTACTGAAAGCTTGGGTGTTTTGGAGGAGGAGTGGCTTTTATCAAAGCATTTCAGAGAAGGGTATAAACCCCAGCACCCAAACAAGAACAAAGGTTCCAAGAGAATTCATTCTTTCAGACTCTTCTGATCTTTACAAAACACTAAACGTTTTTGTTAGTTTTTAACTCTTCAGACCATAAAATGCTCTGAAACATTGAAGATTTTTTTAAAGTATAACACTTAAAAAGCCAAAACTTATCAGTGAAGATGCTGTTTAGCTGAACAAGAGAGGACTTTACTCATTCCTTAGGGTTTCTCATAAGCTGAAAAATAAAAGAATTAGGTTTTAGTCTCCTTATGAGACTTTTTTTTTTCCCCATGGAGAAATTTACATCATGTATAGTAAGCTCCACATAATCCAAGTAAATCTGTATTTACTAGAAAAAGTAAACTTTGAATACTGTTCTACAGCATGAATTATTATTCTTTGTTGTTTTGCAACTCACTCATGTCACTCAAAATCTGTTTCAGAAACCTAAAGTTAACTGTATGGCCCAGCACCTAGTCCCAAACATGAAACACAACAGCGCAGCACAGTCCTGCTTCCATACTGCCTAGCTACTTAAAAAGCTCAAGGTCCTGACCAGAAGCCTGAAAAATTCTGTCAGCATGTCTCTCCACAATGGATTTCCTTTGGTGCTAGAGCTGACCACCATGTTCTTGAGGAATGAACCCATCAAGTCACAAAAAAATCCTGGCATCATGCCTAGAAAAGTGAAGTCCTCTTGTCACGAAAGTGGGTCGCCCGCTCTTCTTAAAAAAATTAATGTTTCCTATTTCAAACTCACATTTGCCAGAATAAGTACTGCAAGCCCTGCAGTAATTCTGCCCCCTCCCTTCTGTCTCCCAAGGAAATTAAAGTATTCACTAGATCCATCAGCTAGAAAAAAGATTGAAACAGCGTGATGCATTTCCCAGCACAGCTGCCTTCTGACAGCTGATGGCAGTGGGATGTTGGGCAAAGGACACATGCACGTGCAGGCCTTTTAATGGCAGAGTGAGCCCACACCCATAAGGTAAAGTCATCCCACTGTGCATTTCTGCTGCACTCCTGTTAAACTCACAGGCCACCTAAGAACACAAGCCAAAGGAGCTGGCAGAGCACCACAGAGGTAAGCTGGCAATTTGGTGTTCAGATGTGCACCGCTCACTCCCCCAGTCTGGACAAGCAGCTACACCCGTGCCTGGAGGACACAAATCCTCTAAGAGAAGGTGAGAGTAGAGGCCTCTGATCTGGCGTTTCATCTTTTTCTGCAGAAGTGTGTCTGCAGTCAGTAAAGCACTGAAGAATCAACCCCTCCCATGGAACTGAGAGGGAGCCACAACCCGAGCCTGACACTGCCATTCTCTAGAGACCATGCATCACAGCATGCGTGCTGTCCAGGTATCACAAGGCTAACGTGAAGGCAAAGGCAGCACATGTTACACTGGTAAAAGTGCTTCCAGCCTTTAATGATCTCAGATTCACTGCATCTGCCGATGAATACTTCTGGACGATGCAACGTGGCTACAGCTTTAAATGTCAGCTGTCTCTCGACTTAAAGAACGCTGACATAAGTAACCCCCTCTCACTCCTTCTTCCACACTCACCACTATTTTGAATTGAAACTGAGTTGTTCACATGAAAAGACTTTTTTACATATTTGGGGGAGGGGGTGCCTCTGGGTTACTTACCAGTACCTACCATGATGACAGACACACCCACTGTAACAGCTGCACCTGCAGGATGCCAGTTTTATCTTCCATTCTGCAGAAACATGTCCCACAGGCATGGGAAGAGGAATGCTTAAAAAATACCATGCACATTCTCTCATACCCCCACAGAACTACATCCCAGGCAGTTGGTGATCACTTGGCAATATCCTCTCAGGCTGTCTTGGAAAGTCCCTTTTTGGACAGTTCACACAGCTGAGAACATAGGGTGTTGGCTTGATTTCCCTTCGGAAAGCTTGTGATAATCCAGAGCCTTGGAGCATGGAATAGAATAGTCCTATCATCATTTTCTTCCAGAAAGCAAGCAGGTTTCCAACAGGAGATGGTTTAATACAAACCCTACCCAGCTCGTCATAGAGAAGTCGTGTCCTTTTCTCAGGCCAGCAGGACACACTTGCCAGAGTTAACAAGAACAGTAGGCAAGACATACCCGAGAGCTGAACCTCTGGGTTTCCCACATATCGCACAAGAAGCAAAGAAGAACAAAGAAATTTTGCTGTTAAATTGTTGCTGCTAGGCAGATGAAAGCCCTGAATTATGGAGAGGCCCGGGGAATTAAGGAGAGGCAGAACAGCCTAAAAACATTTTATCCAGAGCAGAAGGAATCTGATTACATCTGACAAAGAGGTGTGAGAAAGAAACCCCTCTACAAGAAGCATAAATTCTATCGCAGGTTCCTCTTTTCAGCACAGCTGATCCTGAAAGACTGGTTTATGCACAAGTCTATCTCAATTTGGCTCAATTGCCAAACGCTACTTGGGATCCACCCATGACACTGGCCACTGTCATACCTTCATCCACCTTCAAGAAATCAGAAAAACCTCTATGGAATAGACTGCCACTCAAAGCTAAATTCTAGGAAGTCCTGCTTATGTGATAATAGTTTCACAAACTGGCTCTGGGACTTTCTAAATGTGCCAGTAGGTCTTGTCAGCTTTCCAGCAACAACTCCAAATTTGTTTTTTCTCCCCCAAGGCTGATCCTCCTAGAAACTTCAAAATTACCCGAGTGATCTGTTGTTCTCTCTAAATTAATTAGACGGAAAAAGATTTGAAGAAGTTTGAGTGCTTAAAATACATTCTGGACAAAAATGTCAACTAATTAAAAGGTATTTTTAATTTAAAGTGAGAACTATTCCCTAGAAATATTTCTCAATATACATTCCAATGTGCTGTACCATGCCATTTCTGTTCTCATCAATCGAGCTGATAAACACATTTTATACAACTGAGTGTAAATCTGGAGATTATCACTCCAGAAAGCCAAACAGGCAACAGGATAGAGGTGTACAGAGTGCCCACCAAAAACACATAAAAGGCTTCATTTTCAGAAAGCAAATGGACACTTTTTCCATTTGTGCTGGCTCCTCTTCTAAAACTTTCCAGGTGGAATGACCCAAATTCCAAAACATTCCCCAAGCCTGCTGCTGCTCTGCTTCCTCAGAGGTGCTGTTCACCAGGGTCTCAAAAGGGACTCACATAGACTCAAGAATCAAGAGAGAAAGAGCAAGCCTGCGTTGGCAAGAAGATACTTGAAGGAAGCTAATATGTTTCTGTTTAGCATTTCCAAATTAAACAAAGCCAAAAACTGAACAAGAAGGGTGTAAGAGAAAGTACAAACTACAGGTGGCCCAGAGAGAGTGATGGGAACATCATAGAGGTTGGGAGCATCCAACAAACGCAGGACAAACTCAGGCTCCTCTCAGACAAAACAACAGCATCTAAAGCCAGCACAGGTTAGATCTGATTAAATGACTGAAACAGCTGATTTGACTAAGTGAACTTCAGTATATTCCGTATATTCACTGCTTTCACAACAGAAAAATATACAATTGCTCTAAATAGTTTCACGGTTGGACTTTATGCTTTTACGGTTTTCTTCCAACCTAAGTGATTCCATGAAAATACTGAAAATATGCAGAGAAAGGGAAAAGGTTTAAAAGAATCAGACCACAACTTTCGCTGATTTTTAGTTTTTGATGACTGCAACCAGAAGCATGAGCAAAGAACAATGAAGGACTGGATTGGTCTCACTGTTCTGCCAAGCTGAGCCAAGCCATGTCGGACCAGCGCTGCTGGGAACCTGTCTTGGTGTGTCCCTGTCTCAGCCATGGGCTGTGAACACTCAAAACAATACAGTGCCATGTATATATACAATACAGTGCCATGACGTGAACTTTGGTGGGTGCGTTTTCTCCTCATGCACCTGGTTCTCCAGCCCTTCTTTCAGGCTTTGGCTGGCCACAGTCCCAAACCGTGGCATAAACCATAACGGCCTCTTCACCTTGCATGCACGTTAACTGATTTAAAACCCGGTTAAGCGACTTACTGATAGTCATTCTCATACCCACATGTGGATTCTCAAGAGCATCACAAGCAAAAACCTTTTCTTGTGCTCACTCTTGAGGCCAGGCAGCAGCTAATGGGGGACTCTAAAATTGGAAATAAAATGGCCTATTTACAAGGAAAGTTGATAGATATATAAAGACTTTAGATTGGCCTCACACTGTCTTTCTTACAAAGCTACAGGAGCACTGTGATAAATTCCTAATACGACAAAAACTAGAGAGAAAATTTTGCACAAACGCTGCTTGTTAAAACTCACCTGCTTTAACAAAAATATTTTCTTTTTCACGTGTAGGAAAACTGCAACAAGTTTATTTATTAATAGATTTATACTGATTTAATTAGTTTGGCAGTGGGGTTTCATGCAGGATGCTAATATTAGTATACATTTCAGTTGGTTCCTATTTCCAGTCCAATGTCTTTCTGAAACCTGCCCAAGAAGAGTTGGTTGTAATTTTTTAGAAACAGGAACTTGCTAAAAGTTAAGTTTTTTCAAAGATGCATGGATCTGGGTTGTATATCAGCAAACCTATTAGGGAATTATTCTCAACTGGCACTACAAAATTTGCCCCACATTTAACAAGACACAGAAATAGGACACTTCAAGCATGTATACAGATGGAGATGATGATCTGAGCTCAGCTCAAACAATGCCGGTGCCACTGCCCCAAATAATGAGGCACGAGATGTCCGCTTGAATTCTTGGATTTACGGGATAAAAAAATAACAGCTGTGTAATCAACTAGCAGTTTCTGAGAAGAGCTGTCATGAAGGAAGCTACATGTCCTTGCAGGCATATGCCTTTGCATCCAGGCCCAGTCAACAGAATTATCATACTTCCTGAGTTACTCAGTGATTGAGGCAATGGTGTTTGTGGTTTTTGTAGTTGTTTGTTTGGGGTATTTTGCTCTATTTACGTTAGCACAATCTCAATGTGTCACCATTTTAATGGTATTTTTCAGTTATCAAGACAGCAAATATTTTTTTCTCACTACTGTAATACACTGGTAAACTTTAGCTGCTAGGAGGGGACATGACTCCAATATATAAGACACCTGCACCCACTTCACCCTCAAAAAGTTTTCCTGATTCATGTATATACCATACGAACAGATTAATATTACACAAAGCAAAACAAAAACATGCAGAAAAAAAGATGGTAAAACATGGAGAAGCATTCTCTTCCAAAGTACATACAGTGATGTGAATTTAGCCATCAACATACAGAAAGTTTTCTGTTCTTTTTCCTTTGTAACACCAAGAAAATGAGAGAAGAGGGAAATTACAATGCTCAGTGTCACAAAACATCATGAATCAACAGATTCTGGAAAAAAAATCCAGATCTTCGAAAGCATTCTTTTTCTCTGGATCATGATTCACCTCTTCAGTAAATAAGATGAAGTTGGAAAGAAAATTCTAAAATGAACAGGACACACGTTCATGATTCAATAGCACATACCAAAAATTTCCCAAGCAACTATGCAGGTCTTCTGAAGTAATATTCTTAACCCTTTTGAAAATGTATATATGTTTTGAAGGCCATTTGCTTTCTTTTAAATGCATTATTCTCCAATATTATTAAGGGATTAAAGAAATCATTCTACTAAACAACACCTAGGGAGAATTCTCACTTTTGTAGTATATTGCTTGTAAGAATTGTATCAAGCCAGATAACACTAGTCTTGTTACACCTAAGTATTTTTGCCACAGTTCTTAAGAATAACTCTAAAGGCACAGTTCTGCTTCCTCCCATAAACCCAGTATCTTACTGTCATCAAATAAACAAAAAGAGAAACTCTGAGCTCTCATTAATTATAAAGGATCTCCTCCTAAAATTAGGGATGACATGATTTACATTTGTAATATATTACTAAAGACTGAAAAAAATATCCTCTTTTTTGTTCATTTTGTCATAATACTAGAACAACTAAGTATTGTGAATACGGTTATTTGGGAGATAAGAAACGGAATAATAAAATCTAGATTTCTGTGATATATTATTTTGAACAGTAGTTACAACATGATTTTTTTATATACTGGGGTGAATCTTCCAGTAGTAGCTGAAATTACAGTTACAACACAGTGCTCGAGTGAAGACTGTAAAACAGCCCCGGAGTTCTTCCAAAGTAGTGAAGCAAGAGTATTCATTTTCACAGCATCAGTAGAGAAGAAAAGGGAAGAAACAAGAGTTCTGTTTTACAGCTGGTAGACTTCTGCATTCAGGATTAAGACTTGGTTTTCAGAAAGGAGTAAGATATGTCTATGGTCTCCTGAACTTACTGTGTGCAATGCAACTTTTTTTAAAGCTTTGTACATATTTCAGTATTTATTTACCATGATTTTCACTTGATCATAGAAAACACTATTGTAAGGGCCCCGAGATGCCATCTTATTCAACATCTAGACTCTTGCAGTTAACCATGATGGCAACACTAACAGGTTACTATTAGGTTATTTTAAAAAAATCTTCCAAATCTGACATATATCAGATGACTGACTCTCTGGAAGCATCTTCCATATTTCTCGGTCCACAGGGGTATTTCACATTAGCAACTCAAACTGGACATCTCATTTCAGGTGGCTGAGATGAAAACCAACCCTAATCAGCCTACCCCAGGTTAGAATCACAGAATGTTAGGGGTTGGAAGGGACCTCAGAAGATCATCTAGTCCAACCCCTCTGCCAGAGCAGGATCACCTACAGTAGGTCACATAGGAACACATCCAGGCAGGTTCTGAACGTCTCCAGAGAAGGAGACTCCACAACCTCCCTGGGCAGCCTGTGCCAGTGCTCCATCACCCTCACAGTGAAAAAGTTTTTTCTAATGTTTTTGTGGAACCGAGGAAGACTGCAAGGTTTGCTTCATCATTGAAGACTAAACCATAGAATCTACAGTCAGAAACCAAGTCCTCCTCCATTAGGCTGCACTGTGAAGTACATTCTTAGCAGAAGAAGAATCCCAGATAGGAGAGTTCATGGAGTACGGACATTGCTCATCTGCATTCCTCTTACCATGTAATTAGTGGCCTTCGTCTTGCCATGGTAATTAGTATTTATCTTTCACAAAAATGAAAGACTGATGCAGAATACCAATTTACCAGAGCAATCCAACCCAAAGTCTTATAATTATTTAAACAGAAATAACTTAAAATTTTGGAGATACAGAACAAAAAAGTATCATTTTGGCATATGTCTCAAAAAAGAATTACTTAAATTGTAGATACAACTGCATTTGCTGGCATTAATTCAGTGCGGCTTTGTACTTCATAATTAAACTTAACCTTACAGAGCTGCACTCTAGTGGCCTAGGCCAGCAGTCAATTAAAGAACATCCCTCTACAGGACAACACTCAGGTAAGTGAGCATCACCATAAACAAGCAGGCAAACTGTTTTCCTCACGTAATTTGGATGCCAAGACTACCCATATCAACTTCAATGGACTTGCACCCAGTGGGTGGGAATACTGGAAAGGACTTTTCCTCAATGAATTGTGAGTCCAGAATTTGCTAGGGTACCTTGATTAACTTTTGGCATTGAAACAAACACAAAGAATCAGCCTAGAAATGGGAAGCAAGCAATGAAAAGTTGCATCAAACACAGAATTTACAGTAGACCTCAGGCAGCCAAACAACAGGGCACACACGAGAACCAAGATGTGCACCTTCGGTACAGCCTGCTAGGAAAGACGGCCACTGAAGCCTTTGAATTTTTCAAGGGGGCCAGGAGGAGAGAGAGACAATGTTGGCAACTTGAACAGTGCTGTTTACCCCACAGTCACAAACGAACTGCCAGTCAGTCAAAGTCAGAATTGCCTGAGAATCAGTACTGCAGCATGCCAATGAGAGAAAAGTCACATTGTGAACGGTAATAATAGGGACAGTTCTAGATGTTGCATTACGCAGCTCTTCGTGCCTTGTTATAAATGCAGTATCAATAGTGCTCGCTAAATCAGCAGGTGTTTCCAGCAGCTAGAGTGAGTTTTGTAGTTTAGACCAGAGAAAGCAGACATGAATTAACTTATCCCATGATCAAAGTATACATCAAACTGCTCAGGATTCTGCTGGGTATACTTTCCACGCTGTAAGCCATTCAATCCTGTAATCTTTGCTTAGCCAAAACTCTGGCTGAAGTTAAGAGTTTTGAGTCATTTTAAAGGACTGGGAAGTTATGCACACATCTCTTAGCACAGAAGCTGCACAGGCAGAGAAGGAAAATAACCACCAAGCTGCCACAAAAACTACTTTTTACTGGCACCATTATAAGACATCTATAAATATGGCTTAATTTACTTAAGAGCTCTCCTGGGACCTGTGCTCTTTGAAGAAGTGCCTGAAAACTACATATCAGTTATCTAAAGCCAGTATCTAAGTAACATTTTAAATATGTGCAAACTACTTTGCAGAGGCTATCAAAGGGCAGCAAATGGACTGTCCTTCAGATGCTAAATGAAAATAAACTGAATAAAAAACACTCAATACTGACTGCTCAGAAATTCAATGAATACATTTAAATGAACACAGTTTCAGCTATAACTTCATCCTCTGCTATTTGCAGGGACATAAAAGCTATGATCTAAAAATATATTAAATAACTTGTACTTTTCCAGAAAAAGAAGTCACGTACCACCACAGATACTGCTGTATATATACCTTCCTTGGGTTCCTGAGGCTGGTGAGACCAGAAAATGTAATTGTGAAAGTGAAATAAATCCCTGTCAGATACGCAAAACCTCTGCAAAACACTTACACAGCATGAATATAAATTGACATGCCAGAGCTATGAGACAATGCTAGAATCAGAGGATATCATTACAACGTTGAATTGTTAATCACAGCTCAAAATAAAACAATATGTTTATTTCGTTGACAAAATCACAACTGGGGGATCTGCTCTACCTCTTCTAACATTAGGCTGGTTCTTATTGCCCTAATGTACCTCCTCCAGGAGCCGATTGGTGATTCCTCTTAAAATGAAAAGCAAACTTGAGTATGGTGATTTCTCTTTATGGCTAATGATGAATGTTATCAGCAGCTCATACACTGATACCCACAGTAGCGGCCTGCCTACCTCAGTAATAATTTCAATAACTTTCTAGGAAGAGACACCAATGTTTGAGAAGTTTACACTGCCGTGGTCCTAAGCAGACAGAAGGCAAATAAAAAGAAATAAAATATTTAAAACTTAGGCTTTGCTTTTACAGAGGGATCTAAAAACAGAAAGACTTGGAACAAAGATACCGGAGATT
>NW_009696185.1:43678-55416 GCF_000703405.1 Apaloderma vittatum | reverse complement strand
GCGACCTTCCCTTTGAAAATCGCAACAGAATTACTCACTCTGTGAGCATGCAGGGTTCCACTGGATTTGCCAGCTATCTGCCACAGGGCATTTGGGGAAATTCAGTGGGGAGTCCAAGGATCCTGCTGTAGCCCAGAAAGGGGAGATGTTGTTTTGAGACCTGGAACTGAACTTCACAGTGATCTTCTTCATCTGCTGTGCTTTAGACTAGAGACAAAGTATATGACAGGGCCACCACCATAGGAACCTCTGACCATCTATACATTTCAGCAAACCACTTTTTCCAGCAACTGCACATGTGTGCAGGAAGGCCCTTTGGCCAGATGGGCAGACTTCTTCCATGCTTTCTACAGAGTCATCTTGCAGACCACTCCAAGGAGCTTGTGTCAGCTGGCCTGTGGTTAATGATCTCTCTCTAAGGGAGAAAACCTCTGCTAAGAATTACATCTAGGAACTCTGCTGCTTCTACAAAGATTGGGGGGAATGCAAGAAGCAAAGTGCCCCAGCAGTGTCCTGGGATTTCTTTTTTTTTTAAGGTGGCGAAGAAGGAGGCTTTCTACCTTAGTAGCCAGATGTTAACGACTCAACAAAGAGGCAGAGAAGAAGGTACAGAGGAATCACAGAAGCCAGGTAGAGTCGGGCTGCTATATTTAACTGCAGCAAGAGAGGTGGGTTTGCAAAGAGAAAGGAAAGAATCAAAGAACCATAGAATCATTTAGGTTGGAAAACACCTTTTAAAATCATTGAGTCCGACTGTTAACACTGCCAAATCCACCGCTAAACCATGTCCCTAAGCTCCACATATACACATCACCAGGGATGGTGCTTCAACCATTTCCCTGGACAGCCTGTTCCAATGCTTGAAAACCCATTTGACAAAGAAATTTTTCTTAATATCCAATCTAAACCTCCCCGGTACATCTTGAAGCTATCTCCTCGTCCTGTCACTTGTTACCTGGGAGAAGAGTCTGACTCCCACCTCGCTACAACCTGCTTTCAGGTAGTTGTAGAAAGTGATAAGGTCTACTCTCAGCCTCATTTTCTCTGTGCTAAACAACGCCAAGTTACCTCAGCCACTCCTCAAAAGACTTGTTCTCCATACCCTTCACCAGCTTTGTTGCCATTCTTTGGACATGCTACAGCACCTCAATGTCTTTTTTGAAGTGAGGGGCCCAAAACTGAACACAGGATCTGAGGTGCAGCCTCACCAGTGCTAAGTACAGGGGACAATCATCTCCCTACTCTTGCTGGCCACACTACTCCTGATACAGGCCAGGATGTCATTGGCCTTCTTGGTCATCTGAGCATACTGCTGGCTCGTATTCAGCCACTTGTTGACCAGTACTCCCGTTTCCTTTTCTGCCAAGCAGCTTTCCAGCCACTCCTCCCCAAGCCTGTAGCACTGCTGGGGGTTGTTGTGAGCCAAGGGCAGGACCAGGCACTTAGCTTTGTTGAGCCTCATACAATTGGCCTCAACCCATTGATTCAGCTGGTCCAGATCCCTCTGCAGAGGGATCTGCCTCTGGCAGATCAACACTCCCCCTCCATTTCGTGTCATCTGTGAACTTACTGAGGGTGTACTCGATCACCTCATCCAGATGATTGATAAAGATATTAAATAAGACAGGCCTCAAAACTGAGCCCTGGGAACACCACTTGTGACTGTCCACCAACTGGATTTAACTCAGTTCACCACAACTCTTAAGGCTTAGCCATTCAGTTTAACCATCCAAGCCATGCACCGTCAGCTTCTCAAGGAGAGTACTGTGGGATACTGTGTGAAAGAGTTTATTAAAGTCTGGGTAGACAATATCCACAACCTTTCCCTCATCCACTAAGTGTGTCAGTGTCAGCTTCTTTTAGAAGGAGATTAAGTTATTCAAACAGGACTTGCCTTTCATAAATCCGTAATGACTGGGTCTGATCACCTGGTTTTCTTCTACATATTGTGTGAAGCCACTCAAGATGATCTGTTCCATAACCTTCCCAGCGCTGAGGTCAGACTGACAGGCCTATAGTTTGCCAGTGCCCCTTCCAGCACTTCTTGTAGATGGGCGTTGCATTTGTTAAGCTCCAGTCAGCTGGGACCTCCCCAGTTAGTCAGGATTGCTGGGATATGATTAAAAGTGTCTGAAAGAAGAAATACAGGAAAATTCTTTGAAAATAAGGAAGACTGATGGTAAAGGGGCTTTTAATGAAACTCTAGAAAGCTAGAAGGAGAGAGCTGTGTAATCTATTTCTCCCCCCCCGCCCCATATTGGTTCTTCTTCTTGCTTCTGAGTGCTGTATATAAAGTAATGACTCCTGAACTGACAATATGATGAAAATTTATTTGAAAGAACGACTACAACCTATTTTATATGGGAATTTTTTAACTCCATGTTTATGAGTAGGAATGAAGATTTTTCCTCAGTGAGTCCTTGGAGGGCAGCTGACTTTCCACACAACCACGTCTAATAATGACTCTCTTCTACAGAAGCATTATCTTTTTTTAGCACAAATATAGCTGGAAGGTTGACTTACATGAGGACACGTTGTGTGAGCCCTTAGTGGGATTTTACTGTACAATTATCTTTAAACTATATTTTCATTTTATTATGAATGCATTTATTTCACTTCAGAGAAAAAATATTCATATGCCTTACTGTTCAAAATTAATTCTTGTATGATACTGAGTACTAACTTGGTGATCTTGACATACTATGTTGACTGTGAAGAAGAGGAAGAATATGTTGACTGTGAAGAGGAGGAAAAACATTTCTGTAACATGCCCAGAGACTATTTTTTAAGGAACCTCCAAGTTTGCTGTCCGATGATGCTTTTAGGATAGTTTGTGAATGAAGCAAATTAATCTTAATCTATTTTAATTTTATTTGCATTCAATTCATTTTACGTATCAAGTGGATCTGCTCCATAAAAATCTTCCCAGAACCTGATTGAAAGGAAATTCAGAAAATCACCTCAGAACACCAGAAAAATGCATGATTATATTATATTCTCAAGGTTGAAAAGCATAGTTTAATGTTTACAGTTTTCAAGACTCTGTAAGTTTTGAAACTCCCAAGTACTTCAGATAAGCTTTTACGTCTCTAACTTGTCTAAAGTCCTGAACCTGAGAGATGGTCTCCTTAAAATATCGTCAGTACTTGATACTTGAGACTTCCCATAGTTCTACCTGTATATAAAAACCAACCAGGATCCAAGCACTGATATATTCTTTATGGACTCCAGGGGAATTTTATTTTTTTTTGGTATCCATGGGCCAACATAGTAAGACACTATAGATGCACAGTTCTGGAGGTGTGTTTAACTGCTTTCACACCGCATTGTTCCTGCCAGTCTTCTGCCTCCCTACAACATAAGTTTGGCATGGGTGCTATGGAAAAACGCTTGTAAATAGAAACATATCACATTAGTAATATCCATGAAATAAGAGGGAAGGTTTAAAATACACTTTTTTGTTTGGTTTTCCTCCAGACAGCTTTTAGCCAAAAAAAAAGAAACGCCCAAACAAATGTATCTACTTGGTAACAGTAAATTTTCATATCAAGTAAGGAAAAACAATATCATATCAGTTAAAAGAGAAATAACTGTTTTGGTACAACCAGTGTATACAGAAGTAGCGTTCATTATTTTTAACATCTAGTGCTTTGCTGTGACAAGAGAACATTTTCTTTCCCAGTGCAAGCATCAAAGCAGAAATGAGGTGGAAGCAGACAGAGGAGACAATTTAGCATTCTGTTTGAAGCCACACGCGAGTGTTTGAGGCTAAGACAGACTGCGCGTCTGTAACATTCTTCTCAGAAGCACAGCCCAGACTGCAGGGCTGGGTTGTGGCCATGATGTTTTGCCTGACAGGTTCAAAGCTCTGTTTGGGAGGAGAGAGGCTGACAGCACCATCTGACTCCAATACAACCTTGATGCAGGACTGCTTTCATTCAGTTACAAAAAGATGAACACTTATTTTTTCTCCTTAGATCTGGAAAGAGGTTCTTCTCTGCGGATCCTATAGTGGAGGGTTTCAGCCTTGCCTGAAATGTTTAAAATCTTTGAATTTCAGATGAGTCCAGTGTGTGCCTTTTCCAGGGAATGTATCCCTAACTGTTGTTTGACCAGATGTTTCTTATTATCCTGGGAACAAAAATTTGGAGACCTAAGGCACAAACTACATTCTAATAGCCATATCTATTCTGATTAGTTAACACCCACTGAAGAACAATTGCTGATGAAATGCAGAAATATTCTTCTAGTCGGGTGATACCATGTATTTGGGTCTGAGGAAAGCAGTGTATTTGTTCAAGAAGTGTCTGATCTAAGAATGGCCAAAATTTTGAACATAAAGTGCTACATAAAGCATCAATAACAGATCATTAAGGACTGAGTTGATACCAAAAAACTAAAGTCATTCTAACACCAATATCTCCCAGGAAACAACTGTCACTCTTTTCACTTGTATCTTCTAACAGATTGCTCTAATAATTCCCAGAATTAGAGAGGTATATGGAAACGCTATTCCCTTAAACTGTATAGGTATGCCAGGAGGAACAAGAAAAGGCAACTGCTTCCCACTTCAACAGACTTTTCAAGACAATCTGTATCGTTTTTCTTGGATTCTATTTAATGAACTACCAGGCCCCACTCGGAAAAATATGTTCATTCACAAAAATATGTTCTTTGATCCTGAGAAGATGGCCAAATAAAACTAAAGTCTAACTGATGTGCAGAGAAAATGAAGGTGCCAGAATTAAGGGCTAGATGATAGCAAAGACTTCACTGCACAGGACAAATGTACTTAGACCTGCTTAGTTAATTCACATAGAAGATGCATCGTGATTGTTTGTCCAATATTTCAGAAGAAAAAGACAAGAGATTTGTGCTCAGCCTGACCACTGACAGATTCTGTTTTCACATGCAAAGCTGAGGGTCTTCTTAGAGAACATCCCATTATCTCACCCTAAGTCCAGTTGGCTTTCACAAATGTGAAATGCTGGTTTACATTCACAGTCACCACTAAGTATTTCACACACTTAGCATCTCCCTTATCTTCCTTCTCTGTAGCATATGGACTTCCTCTCAGTGGCAGTACGCTTAATAAAGTGTAAAGAACCACATGGAAGCCAGTCTAAAAACAATTGCTGGAGGTGTTTCACTACCTATGTGCAGACATGGCAGATTAGTTATCAAATGACTGCTGAGAACAGTTGTTCTGACACGGTAATTCTTTGCCTTTTCACCTTTTTCATTATTATAATCATTCATATGAAGACATATAGGAAATGGTTTTAGCTACTGAATCTAGTTGACACACTTTGCCATGTCAACACAAGAAAGAAGCTTCTACATATTCCTTTCTTTCAGGAGGTCTGTACCCCTGCTGACACAAGAAGACTGAGAAAGCTTGGTAGTGCTTACCTCCATCATACCATCTGTTCAGACACAGAGCTAGCTGTTTCACAAGTTCAGCCAGCCAGTTTAAGGAACCGGAGGTTTGAGGTACTACATGTTCTTGCAATTTGCAGTCAGAGGTTATATTGTCACTGTTTGTGACACACCTGGGGAATAAGAAATTCCTGTTAAAGGTGAATCAGGCTTTAAGCCTCAGCTCTGTTAACTTTGTTCATGCTGTTAGATTTAGCGCACTATGAAAAGCATTCTTTATCTTACACAGACTACATCATATTAAGGAAAAATTGCATTTCAGCAAACATTTTCCTTCCAAGGAGTAGAGTTTTTCACTTCATATTGTTATTCAGAACACGATGAAATTGAACTTAGCTTTGATATCATGAATTTACTTTGATTACCTGATTTCCTCCTAGTGTATTGTAATGGGACTTGCAGAGAGCAGAGAAGTCATGTAAGTTTGATGGTTTGATCTGTCTCACGTGGAATTCTAATAAGCAATCAAGGAACTATTGCCTAGGTGAAACTAGAGCTAGAAGGGCCTGCTAGTGCACTGGAGAATGACTAGAATTGATAAAAATTGCAACTAATTGAAAGAACATTGCCCACAAGGTGCAGTTCAATACAGAGGAATACAAAATACCAGCCTTGGGAATAATTAATTGCTAAGATAAAAAATAACTTCTAACCAGTAGGTTACTAGCAAAGGATTTGAGAACTATAATGCTTCACAAACTGAACATCATTAAAAGATTTAATTGACAGGTGTGCTGTAAGTTAAGATTCATTCCTCTCTTCTTAGGACTATTAAGGTAGTTAGCTAGACTGTGGTGCCCAGCCTTCATCAGGTACCACAGGTAAAGAAGTATGAAGGCCAGCTAGGAGAAAAGCCAGAGAAGAGCAGTAGGGATGATTTAGAGATATATAAAAATGACAATTAAGGAAAGAACTAAAAATTTGGGATTGTTTATTCTAGAGAAGAAGAAGTTGAGACATGATAAATCTTCCAATACATAAAATATTGCTGCAGAGAGGAAAAGTGGTACACAAAGTTATAGGCTTAGCTACAGCAAGAAAGTCTCAGATAAGATTTTAGGAAAATATTTCTGAAGACAAGAATAGTCAGGCATTGGAAAAGACTGTGTTGAGGAAGTGTGGAGTACTGAAGGAGAGAGGTTAGACAAATCTCTGTCTTAAATTATGTATGTACATTTGATTATGTACTCTCTGTTTTGATCTGAAATCAAGCTTAGTGGCTATGTCATTGTTACTTAGAAAACAGTGAAAAGAAGGTGCTCTGTGTAAGCAGAGCCAAGAAATCATGAAATGAGAGGCTTCAGGAATATTTGTGTCATAAAAAGCCTCACTCACTGTAGATATAGCTCTACTACTAAAAGTTCTTTATCAATTCACTGCTCTTAAATGAGTCTAGACTTTTGTTCACTCAGAGTTTACCTTTGTACAGTAACATCCTTTTCTGCATGATCAGAGTTGCTGCTCATATTCTCCCTTCCTAATGCTGCCTATATTTCTGAGGGGTTCAGTGTGTATTTTTTCACTACTCTGTGAATAAATACTACCTCAGCATCCAAGATCTCTTTTCAGACATATTTGTACAATTTAGAAAATGTGTAGATTAGGTGTTCGAAGTAGAAATTCACAGATAACTTGAGGTGCTGAGTCTTTGTGTGAGATGTCTTTGGACTTGCCCTTCAGCCAAGCAGTTTAATGTATTTTTCTTCTAAAGCTACATACCACGGAGGGTGACTAGGAACGTAGTCACCATAGCTGTGTGATACTATGCTGGCTTGCTTAAATGGATCTGAATGCTTGTGGTTTTTCTGTAGTCACAGGGGGCCACTACTCCAAAAGACACATGGTACTATTGTGGAAATAGCAAATAGTTCGTCACTATTGAAGCAATTTCCTTGCCTCTCCCTATCTTGTTTGGAAACTAACTAAACCTATGATCTAACAACAAAAAAGCCAACTGATACTTGTGAAATATAGTTCAGACCTAAGCACTAGAATGGGCAGATATGAGAGAGCAACATTTCACTGTCTTCTGCCAGTGTCAGTAATGTAGTTGCTTTGACTAGCAGTTCAGCAAAAGCATTCTCAAAACAAAAAAAAAAGGGTTGCTTACACTTGTGTGGTTTCTCTGACATGAAAGAAAAATTTTTTTTACATGTCAAGAAGCATGGACTTACTTAAATGCTATTGTAACTAAGGAAGAATGGCAACTCTTCCACAATTCTGTAGGCTAAATAAATACTAATTTTCTATACCAAAGGCAGAACTATCAAAAAATACTATGTAGTGGATAAATGATGTCTTGGAAGCCTCCTACACTATACACTCATACTCAAAATGTCTGGCTGAGTTTTGCCCATGCCTATGAACTGCGATTGCCCAGCTAAGATCCTTCCTCAGTCTGCAGGGTCTCCTGTGCTTCCAAATCTTACTTGCACTATCCTAATGAGTCTGATGCACTCTTTGGATGCCAGTTGCTTTTTCAAGTGCTGTAATATTCTGGTGCATATGACAGTGCTTGTCTGGTGTGGATTTTGTAATCTCAGTCACTCACAGCATGAGAATCAGGACCTTTCGTGGTCTTAGAATCTCAGCAGAGATTCTGACGGGGGCAAGTGGCTTTCTTTAAGAAATAATGCCAGCGCCCTTGATAAGAATGATATAATCATGGGAACAAACACCTTTTCCAGTTTTTAAGTGCTGAGCTTCATGAATAGTCACATATTCGGTGGTAACTCCTGTTGCTGCAATAAAACATCATACTTCCAAATAAATTAGCCTTTTAAACAGCACAGGTTACAAGAATCAGTACTAATATCTAGACACAAAAAAATATTGCCTTCTCACTATAACTTTAGTCAGTAACCATGACAAAATTGCAGTGCAGGCTTCAGACCCTGAAGAAATGCAGTTTACCAGAGAAACTGTTACAAATTGATTAGAAAAAAAGTCCATGGATAAAACTTGTCTACTACAAACAGAGAAGAAAGAAATGTACTTGCTTTACTTTACCTTCTTAGCTGCCTTCTGAAACACTTGGTCTGGGACTAATTATTTGGGCTATGAAGACTGCATTGTCTTCACCTCAGTATTTCTAAAAAGGTTTTTGTTGGAGTTTCTGTCATTCCTCTCCTGTTCGTTCCCTGTTCCAAGAGTATAGCTGAGAGTACACTGTCCTGTCTGCTTGTAAAAAGCCATATGTCTCTGTTACAAAATCTCTTCTGAAAAATATCTTCTGCATTTTTAATACCCAGGTAGCTACTGAATTCAGACGTATTTCTTACTTGTGCATTCATATTTCTGGTTAAGCTCAGGAATTCCAAAAATAATATCAGAGAGGAAAACTCAAAAGCTCATTGCTTTTGTGGTTTTTTTCACTGAGGCCAGTTTCAGGCTGTATTGCCAATGATCAGTCTGTACTCTTTAGTTCTATATTATATACATAAGCTGTGTGTGCAACAAATGATGTTTTCTTAGCCTCTCCATATAGCCTATTAAACAGTAGTTGGAATACTTCCATCCCTAAACCGAAACCTTTGGCATAAATAATACTGTCATTTGGATAGGCTAGACATACTTTTGCAAAGTAACCTTGTAAAAATATTGTCTGAGGTATGACTGAGCCTAAATTATATGACAGTGAGGTAGTATATTCTGGTCCCTCCAGTACATGAAGTCTCATCCTGTAGCAGTCAAACCGCCTGAAACTAAATAAAAAAACAGTAGTGTGTATCAGATATAGACATTGAAGTAAGCTGGTTTTAGGTGTTTGGCTTTTTTTTTTTTTTAGTTGCTGACATTCCTGTAAATTCCTTTTTTTTTTGAAAAGGCAAACATTGCTTACCGTGGGTTTCTGTCTGATGATTTCTGTCTTCGTAAACTAGAATGGTATTAAATACTGGAAGGAGACTCCTCTGCCTAAATTACATGTAAGTTGGGAATAGCTGACCAGAATTATTTTTTATTATCTCTTTTACAGCTCTCTCAAACATTTTTCTGTGTCATTCAGGGATAACTTGTTTGTATGTGTGCTCTGCATGACAACTTGCTCTACATTAAATCATGCATGTTTCTGTTTCCTCTCAATGGTCAATCATCTTAAAAAACTGTCTTCCTAGTCTGTAAGACAGTGGTAGAAATTATAGTTGACTATCCCATTCCCCAGCTCATCCCCTGAATCATTATAACAGGTTCCCAAGTATACTCCAGTTCATAAGAAATAATGGGACCAACCTATGCTTTATCATTTGAAATAAATATTGTGATTATTGTGTAAACTTGTTGGTTTGTATATTCTGTAAAATTAAGGGAGAGTATAGTGTAGTTGCAATGGCAATATTTTTTAAAATGACCATATATATACTGATTTTATTCTCTGCCATTTCAGTGAAATAACTTCAGAGATGGAAGCATGTAATACCTGCTAATACAGACTAAATCATAAAGACCATTCACACAGTGAAATGGAAAAAAAAAGAAGAAATGGGAAAAAATAAAAGGTCACTTGTGAATCAACGTCTCTAACTGCTTGCCAAGAATGTAGAGAGGTACTCAGTCCAAGCAGGTGAAAGAAGTATCCTTCGAGTGCAATGTTGCTCTAAAATCTGTTTGACTCAGAAGTTACTTCTGAAGAAGAACATACATGATTTTGAAGCCAAATTTTCCATAGCTGCTGTAAAAACATGACCTTCTGTGTTCAATATAAAGAGCTTCAGCTTTTAATGTGTTATTGCTGCCAAAATGAAACTGCCAAAACTAAAGGCTATCCTAGGGCTATTCTGTAACTCTGCCCTTTTACTACAAGAAACAAATCATAAAGGGAAAAAAGTATACAGCATAAATAACCATATGAATATTGGAGTGGACTTGCAAGTTCGTGACCTCTGTTAAGTTAGGAATATGACTGTCATATCTTGCTTTGTTCCACAGTTAGTCCTTTTCATAAATTTAAAATGGGAAGCATGGTAAAAGCTTTTTATATCAGGAGTTGTTTTCCTCTGCCATGTAATCTCCTAAGTCAAGAAGAGTAGACTTTACCTCTACCTTCCCCATACTTCAAAATTCCTTCATTTAGAATTGGAGAGTTTATTTATAAAAATGCAACTTTTTTTCTGATGCATTGAGATTTAGGAACAGATCTTTTAAATTTATTTTTTTTCCTGAGAAGGTGTTATCTTGTTTGTAGTCTCTTTTCACGTCTGTAAATTTAGAGTTGTTAAGGTAGGGTTCTTCTATTTTTTTTAATGGTGCCTTAGAAGAAGTTTACTATAAACCATATTTTTTTTTTTTAAAGGAGAAGGATATGTTTGATTTTTTTTCCAAAAAATTAGCTTTCAGACTTTTATATTACTTTGGGGGAGTACCATATACCAATTCTAGGTTACAATCAGAAGATACTCATTCTGTGGTCAGATTTTTCTGAGTAGTAGACACTTCATACTTAGTCAAGTAATGTCAGTTTAGTGTAACAGACTGGCATATTAGATATTTCTAGCAGCTTCCAGCTTTTCTCCTTTACGTATAACTTATAAGCGGGATCAGGAGTGAAGAGAGAAAGCACTTTTGATACAGTGATATTTTGGTATGTGTTTCAGGAATAAAGAATGCAAGCTACACAGAGTAAGTGTTTTAAAGATAATAAAATTAAGTCTATTTACTGAAGTTTTAACTTCATTTTTTTTTTTGCATTTATACTATGTACAGAAGCTACACACACACATAAAATAAAATAAAATGCAGCTTCAGCTTAAGTCTGGCTTTTCTATGGATGTACAGCTCTGCACTGGGAAGCCAAGCACACAGAGACATAAAAATAGTTTAAGAGGATAGTGCAGTCTAGCTATAAATGGAATAGCTATCCATTTTGAAAAGGGGCAGAGGAGGGTATAAAGCCTTCCTCTGGCCCGTCAGTAATAGCAGCTGACAGGGAAGGCATGATGAAGAGTGTGGTGGTGAAGTCTGGGGAGGCAAAAAGCAATTCTTACATACCTGTGTCAGATGCAGAAAGTCTGCACAAGTGAGCAGTAGCTTTTTAAACATACTCTTCTGTGTCTTATAAATGAAACTTGTGCTGTGTGGGATAGTTCTGGAAAAAAACCAGAAAAGTGTAAAATCAAATGAAAAAACCCATCTGTTATGGATACTGAAGTGGAAGAGAAATCCTGGCAAGAAAACCAAGTATTTGTTTCTCAGTACTGTGAAAATCATAGACTCATAGAATCATAGAATTGTCGGTGTTGGAAGGGACCTTAAAGATCATCTAGTTCCAACCCCCCCGCCATGGGCAGGGACATCCACCAGCA